>NC_050570.1:45109899-45392399 GCF_013265735.2 Oncorhynchus mykiss
TTTAATTCCACACAAAATATTTGCTTTGGTTAGTTCTCAATGTTGAGCTGTCCCATCTGGGGTGCCATTTTTTATGTAACGGTTTTGACTTGAGGTTATTTTTTTATAGGGGTGCCAGGTAGGTTGTGCCTACCAGAGAAAACATTGGTTTCTCCTTTTAGTTTGGGAGGGAATGAGTCCCATCTGGTCCGTCAAGTCTACACCATACAAAGGACTTATGTAAACGTCAGAAGGGAAATCAACTTTTCATAAACCCTTAAAACATTGAAAGAACTTCAAAAACAACTATTCTTTTGCGTGGGTTGTATTAGCAACATCAATGGATTACACACACATAATAATATAACACAATGAGTTCTGGTTCCTCCAGAAATGTCCTGTACCTCGGGCCTAAAAAGAGTCCCGCCCGGTAAAGGAGTTCAGTGAACTCAAGTGACTTTGGTCACACAATGTTGGTCCGTTCATTCCGTGTAGCGTAAACCCAGTATTAAATCATACAATCAATATAACCATTGTACCACAGAACTTTAAAGCGTATCTGCTCTTACTAATTCCTCAACTACATCTAACTACATAAATCATCACCGTATACATCATATCAGAACAAATGAAATACCGTATACAAAAAGGGTGGTAGTCAGTCGGTCAGTCAGACAATCCAATCCGCCAACAGATCTCCAGCGGAGAAAGGCCACGAAGAATAGAGAGGAGTAGTCCACGGACGCAAAGAGTGGATCCGATCCTGGGTAAACTCTCAGGCTACAAAACACACGTTTAACAGCAACAAAACAACCGGAATAGAGAAGCTTCGGGAACACATCCTCAGTCACGTCTCCATCACAAACGCCACTTTTGCGCAGCTGATGCTGGCTATTTAATTGGGAATTAAAGGGAAAGCACCCTATTGGAAGGAGAAGCACTGAGACGGCTCAAAATAATTCAGGGCCGTCACAATACGGTTGCAGTTTGTGGTTCTGTAACATATTCTTCAGTATACCGTAGAATTGCTGCCTTTCCTTATGTTGTTAGGTGCATAATATCAAAGTTACCCAACATATTAGGATTGAAAACAATGCGATGGAGGCAGCAGTAGCAGAGACGAGGAAACAGACCTTGCCTTAGCTTAATTGTCTAAGAAAACTCAGGAGATAGGAAACAAATTGAAATTAGGCTATTATTTATAGACCTAACTGTTAAATCATCCATAAACAAGTGTATTCGGAAAGTACAACTTCCCTTTTTCCACATTTTGTTACATTACAGCCTTATTCTAAAATGGATAAAACCTTTTCTCCTCATTAATCTACACACAATACCCCATAATGACAAAGTGAAAACAGTTTCTTAGAAAGGTTTGCAAATGTATTACAAAATAAAACAGAAATAACTTTTATTAACATAAGTATTCAGGACCTTTGCTATAATACTCTAAGTTGAGCTCAGGTGCATCGTGTTTCCATTTATCATCCTTGAGATGTTTCTACAACTTGGAGTCCACCTGTGGTAAATTCAATTGATTGGACATGATTTGGAAGGCACACACCCATCTATATAAATAAAGTACCACAGTTAACAGTGCATATCAGAGCAAAGGATTGTGTCAAGGCACAGATCTGGGGAAGGGTACCAAAACATTTCTGCATTATTGATGGACACAGTGACCTTCATCATTCTTAAATGGAAGAAGTTTGGAACCACCAAGACTCTTCCTAGAGCTGGCCGACCGACCAAACTGAGCAATTGGGAAAGAAGGACCTTGGTCCTTGACCAAGAACCAGATGGTGACTGACAGAGCTCCTCTGTGGAGATGGGACAACCATCCAGAAGGACAACCATCGCTGCAGCACTCCCCCAAATCAGGCCTTTTATGGTAGAGTGGCCAGACAGAAGCAACTCCTCAGTAAAAGGAATGACAGCCCGCTTGGAGTTTACCAAAAGGCACCCAAAAGACTCTGACCATGAGAAACAAGATTCTCTGGCCTGAAGAAACGAAAATCTGGTGGAAACCTGGCACCATCCCTAAAGTGAAGAAGGGTGGTGGCAGCCTTATGCTGTGGGAATGTTGCTCAGTGGCAGAGACTGGGAGACCAGTCCAGATTGAGGAAAAGATGAACGGAGCAAAGTACAGAGATCCTTGATGGAAACCTGTCCAGAGCGCCCAGGACCTTAGACTCGAGCGAAGGTTCACCTTCCAACAGCACAACGACCCTAAAAACACAGCCAAGACAACACAGGAGTTGTCTCTGAATGTCCTTGAGTGGCCCAGCCAGAGCCCGGACTTGAACCTGATCGAAGATCTCTGGAGACACCTGAAAATAGCTGTGCAGTGACGCTCCACATCCAACCTGACAGAGCTTGAGAGGAACTGCAGCAAAGAATGGGAGAAACTCCCCAAATACTGTCACACCCTGATCTGTGTCACCTGTCTTTGTGTTCATCTTCACCCTTATCCCCAGTGTATTTATACATGTTTTCTCTTTGTCTGTTGCCAGTTCGTTTTCCCATGCTCCTGTCTTTCTCTAGTTCCTGTTATCCCGGTTTTGACCATTCTGCCTGCCGTTCTGTACCTTTCGGACTCTCCATTGGATTACTGACCCCTGCCTGCCCTTGACCTGTCATTGCCTGCCCCCGTTTTGTAATTATCTTTGGTTACTTCGAAACTGTCTGCATCTGGGTCTTCTCCTGAGCCTTGACAGTACGAACTAAACACGACTAACCCAGCAGACTCGGACCAGCTCCGCAATTCCATCTCCTCCCAAGGAGCCACCCTTGGAAGGCACAAGGAGTTGCTGCATGGTCTTATGGAGGGGTTCCAGACCTTAGCCAAACGCCATGAGTGCACGTTGAACACATTGCTGGAGCAATTACGCAGGTTGTCTATCAGGCAGCCTACCACGACGGTAACCTTTCAGCCCCTAAGTAACCCGGGTGTTAGCAGCACGGCCACCCCGGTTTCCCGAGAACCCCACTTACCTTCTCTAGAAGGCGTCGCTGGAGAGTCTGGAACCTGTCGGGCATTTCTCGCTCAGTGTTCTCTCATCGAGCTGCAGCCCTACTCCTCATCGGACCGCTCGAAGATAGCGTACCTCATCACTGATGTCCGGGAATGCTCTTGCCTGGGCTACAGCTGTGTGGGAACAACAGTCAGCCGTATGCTTCAGTCTGGTGGAGCTCGTGGCAGAAGTGAAGAAGGTTTTTGATTCTGCATTTTCCGGGAGAGAGGCTGCCTGAAGTCACTCCATCTTCGGCAAGACTCCCGCAGTGTGGGAGACTATGCAGTGGATTTCTGCACGTTGGCAGCTGAGAGTGCCTGGAACCCGGAATCGATGTTTGACACGTTCCTGCACAGATTATCGGAGGAAGTGAAGGACAAGCTAGCTCATTGCCTTGACCACCTAAATTGATGGGTGGCTACAGGAATATAGGTAAGTGAGGAGGTCCAATTCCACCACGCCTCCGAGGCATCCCGGAAGTCCTCGACGTCTCCCTGACAGAGAGGACCCGAGTCTACCAGAGTTCTCCTGAGAGTCTCCGAAGTCTGACAAATCACCTTTTCCCGAGTCGACGCAACTAGGCAGCGCTTGGCTGTCCCCAGCCAAACGTCTACACCGGCTTCACATGAAGAGTTGCGTCTACTGGTAATTCCGTATCCTCCAGTCCACTGAAAGACCAGCCTCACCGGTAGGGGCGAGTACTCTGGTGGGCCATACGAAGAACTTTCCCTCTTAAAATCAATTTATTAAAAAATGTACGTGTTTTTCTGGATTTTTTTGTTGTCATTCTGTCTCTCACTGTTCAAATAAACATACCATTAAAATTATAGAATGATCATTTCTTTGCCAGTGGGCAAACATACAAAATCAGCAGGGGATCAAATATTTTTTTCCCTCACTGTATATAAATATTAGGACGAGCGATGTCGGAGTGTCATTGACGAAAATACAGAAAAATACAGCATTTGAAAAGAGTAAAACAGTATGTAAACAAACTGACTAGTGTTTCATTATTAAAGCGACCAGTGATTCCATGTCTATGTACATAGGGCAGCAGCCTCTAAGCTGCAGGTTTGAGTAACCGGGTGGTAGCCAGCTAGCAATGGCTATTTAAGTCTGATGGCCTTGAGATTGAAAAACAGATTCTGTCTCTTGGTCCCAGTTGATGCACCTGTACTGACCTCACCTTCTGCATAATAGCAGGGGTCAACAGGCCATGGCTCGGGTGGTTGATGTCCTTAATGATCCTTTTGGCCTTCCTGTGAATTCTGGTGCTGTAGGTGTCCTGGAGGGCAGGCAGTGTGCCCTCCAGGAGAGCCCAGTGGTTGCGGACAGTGCAGTTGCCATACCAGGCGGTGATGCAACCTGACAGGACGCTCTCAATGGTGCTTCTGTAAAAGTTTGTGAGGGTCTTAGGGCACCCGAGTGGCGTCAGTACAGTCTCTGGTTAAAATCTAGGCTGTATCACATCCGGCCGGGAAGTCCCATAAGGTGGCGCACAATTGGCCCAGGGTCAATTGGCCCAGGGTTTGGCCAGGGAAGACCGTCATTGTAAGTAAGAATTTGTTCTTCACCGACTTGCCTAGTTAAATAAAAAGGTCAAATATATATATCTAAAATACATTTACAAAAAAAGCCACATTTCTTCAGCCTTCTGAGGTTGAAGAGGCACTGTTGCACCTTCTTCATCACACTGTCTGTGTGGGTGGACCATTTCAGTTAGTCAATGATGTGTAAGCCAAGGAACTTGAAGCTCTTCACCTTCTCCAGTAAGGCCCCGTCGATGTGGATAGGGGCGGGCTTCCTCTGCTGCCTCCTGAAGTCCATGATCAGCGTCTTTGTTTTCTTTACGTTGAGGGAGAAGTTATTGTCCTGACACCACTCCGCCAAGGCCCCAACCTCCTTGTTGGTAATCAGGCCTGCTACCGTTGTGTCGTCTGCAAACTTGATGATTGAGTTGGAGGCGTGCGTGGCCACTCAGTCATGGGTGAAAAGGGAGTACAGGAGGGGCCTGAGCACGCACCATTGTGGGGCCCCTGTGTTGAGGATCATCGTAGTGGTGTTGTTTCCTACCTTCACCACCTGGGGCAGACATCTGAGGACGCGGCTGGGAATGCCGTCTGGGCCGGCAGCCTTGCGAGGATTAACACATTTAATGTCTTGCTCACGTCAGCCACGGAGAACGGGAGCGGGCTTTGTCAGTGGCACTGTGTTATCCTCAAAGTGGGGGAAGAAGGTGTTTAGATGTCCGGGAGTAAAACGGTGCCCGTGACATGGCTGGTTTTCCCCTTTGTAATCCGTGATTGTCAGTAGACCCTCTCACATACACCTTGTGTCTGAGCCGTTGAATAGCGATTCCACTTCGTCTCTGTACTGATATTTTGCCTGTTTGATTGCCTTACGGAGGGAATCACTACACTGTTTGTATTCAACCATATTCCCAAATCACCTTGCCGTGGACAAATGCGGTGGTTCGCACTTTGTTTTGCTGCCATCCATCCACGGTTTTTGGTTTGAGTAGGTTTTAATAGTCACAGTGGGAACAACATCCCCTAGACACATCCTTATGAGCACAGTCACCGTGTCCGTGTGTAAGTCAATGTTATTCTCAGAGGAAAACATTGGTCGAACCAACGTTGAATTGACCTTAGCACGAGTACTTCCCGTTTGAGTTTCTGCCTATAAGAAAGGAGGAGCAGAATGGATTTGTGATCGCATTTGCCGAATGGAGGGAGGGGGAGGGCCTTGTAGCCATCCCGGAAGGGAGAGTAACAATGGTTGAGAGTTTTTGAAGCGCGAGTACTACAGGCAATGTGTTGAGAGGACTTTGTTTAAAATCCCCTGCTACAATTTATGCAGCCTCAGGATATGTAGTTTCCAGATTGCAAAGTCCAGTGTAGTTCCTTGAGGGCCGTGATGGTATCGGCTTGAGGGGGAATGTACACGGCTGTGACTACAAGCGAAATAGAATTCTCTTGGGAGGTAATGTTGTCAGCATTTGATTCTGAGGTATTCTAGGTTGGGTGAACAAAAGGACTTGAGTTCCTGTACGTTATCACAATCCCACCATGAGTAGTTAATCGTGAAACATACACAACTGCCTTTCTTCTTCCCTTTATTCCTGTCTGCGCAATGTACTGAGAATAGATAGGCTTACTGATTTGCTCAGTTGTCCATTTTGGAGGTTAATACTTTTTTCAGATACGTTACATATGTTGAGACAGTCATTTCTTTGCCTTTCTCTCTAAAACTGAAAAACCTCATGCCAATGTTGCTGGCTGTATGGACAGGGACAGTATATCCGGAGAGAGCCATGATTCCATGAAACAGAGTATGTTACAGTCCCTGATGTCTCTCTGGAAGGGGATTCTCGCCTTGAGCTCATCTACTTTATGGTCCAGGGACTGAACATAAGCGAGTAATATACTCGGAAGTGGTGGATGATGTGTACGCCTCCAGAGTCAGACTAGAAGTCCACTCGGAATACCTCCTCTCCACCGCCGTCATCGTCTTGGAGCAGCCTCTGGGTTAAGTTAAATTGCCCTGGGGGGGGTAAAAACAAAAGATCTAATTCGGGAAAGTCGTATTTCTTGTAGTAATGCTATTGAGTTACCACCGCTCTGATATCCAAAAGTATTTTCTGACTATGTAATAACAAAAAAAAACAACATTCATGGCTAATAATCTAAGAAATAAAAAAAAAATGAAATAGTGCGAAGTTGCTTAGGCGCTAGAAGCAAAGCTGCCATGTCTGTCGGCTCCATCTTCTGATGTTGTCTTGCTCATAATAACCACACATGGTTAACGCAACAGCGTACCGCAAAAAAACTCCAATTGAAACGCCAGGAAACAAATGAAATCGGCTACCTCTCTCATAAAAACTGATCAGAAATGAAAATTACAATAATTATATTGGAGCAGTAGATATTATAAATAAGCTACAATGACTAAGGACAAAATACCATATGGAAGTGTCAGATTTTCAAGATAGGCTATTCCATGGTGACCACTGCACATCGCAAATATTCAACCAAGACTTTTAACTTTTTAAATACCTGGTTTTCATACCCATTCTGCAAACCCATTCTTGCCTTAGCATTTACTGGTAGATATCACTTGGAACATCTTTCCTACCCCTACCCGGTGTTGGTCTTTGTTGAGCTGCTCCTTGCAACAACCAGCTGTTTGAGAGCTGAGCACCCTCTCTGCCCAACAGATTACCTCAAACAAGGCTATGTGCGCAGCGCGTGTACACAATAATCAACATTAAAAAATTATAATCCCGAAGCTGGTAGTTTAATCAATTATATAGCCTTGATAAAAAATAGCATTATTACAATCTTTTTTTTTCACTGGCCCAAGTAGGCCACTGATGGATATGCTCAACTGGCCAGCAGGCAGCCCTGTATGTTGAGCCCTGAATACATACATTTGCATAGCTGTTACATACAATCAAGACATTACATATGTTAGGAAAGTTCATAATCTGCAATATAAATATGGTCGTGTGTGGTAACATCTAGGTTACACGATATACAATCGTCTAGATTGTATATCGTGTAACCTAGATATTACCACACACGACCATAAAAGGTCTAGATCAGGCTGGCCTATATCTAGACTACTCTCTGGAAATAATTGCACTCATTGAAAGATAATAATGGTATGGAGTAAATCCATTTGAATTCAATCACTTTTTGACATCACCCTTTTGATTTTAATAAAACTGTCCATACATATTTGCCCATTATAGAAGTGCTCAGAAAGTGCATTTTTAGACCTCAATGCCAAAACATTCAAGAGATAAAAGGTGCTCAAAGTTAACCCACTTTGCATACCCCACCATACGATTAGACATCCATGTCTTCATCACTGCAAAAGATAAAAGGTTGAGACTGATTTTATTTAAAAGCTTACAAAAACAGGGTTGTCAAACTATTTTATCATTTCTGGGAAAAAAATGTTTTATCAAAATGCATGTCCTTTTTAACCTTTAACATCAATTATCTAAAAAGCATTTAAAAAAATGTTTTGCATATGTTGTAGTTTAGACCTTCCTACTTAAGCAGCTTGGTTTGAAGAAATCAACAGTGGGAGCAATTACAGTGCCTTGCGAAAGTATTCGGCCCCCTTGAACTTTGCGACCTTTTGCCACATTTCAGGCTTCAAACAAAGATATAAAACTGTATTTTTTTGTGAAGAATCAACAACAAGTGGGACACAATCATGAAGTGGAACGACATTTATTGGATATTTCAAACTTTTTTAACAAATTAAAAACTGAAAAATTGGGCGTGCAAAATTATTCAGCCCCTTTACTTTCAGTGCAGCAAACTCTCTCCAGAAGTTCAGTGAGGATCTCTGAATCATCCAAAGTTGACCTAAATGACTAATGATGATACAATCCACCTGTGTGTAATCAAGTCTCCGTATAAATGCACCTGCACTGTGATAGTCTCAGAGGTCCGTTAAAAGCGCAGAGAGCATCATGAAGAACAAGGAACACACCAGGCAGGTCCGAGATACTGTGGTGAAGAAGTTTAAAGCTGCATTTGGATACAAAAAGATTTCCCAAGCTTTAAACATCCCAAGGAGCACTGTGCAAGCGATAATATTGAAATGGAAGGAGTATCAGACCACTGCAAATCTACCAAGACCTGGCCGTCCCTCTAAACTTTTAGCTCATACAAGGAGAAGACTGATCAGAGATGCAGCCAAGATCCATGATCACTCTGGATGAACTGCAGAGATCTACAGCTGAGGTGGGAGACTCTGTCCATAGGACAACAATCAGTCGTATATTGCACAAATCTGGCCTTTATGGAAGAGTGGCAAGAAGAAAGCCATTTCTTAAAGATATCCATAAAAAGTGTTGTTTAAAGTTTGCCACAAGCCACCTGGGAGACACACCAAACATGTGGAAGAAGGTGCTCTGGTCAGATGAAACCAAAATTGAACTTTTTGGCAACAATGCAAAACGTTATGTTTGGCGTAAAAGCAACACAGCTGAACACACCATCCCCACTGTCAAACATGGTGGTGGCAGCATCATGGTTTGGGCCTGCTTTTCTCCAGCAGGGACAGGGAATATGGTTAAAATTGATGGGAAGATGGATGGAGCCAAATACAGGACCATTCTGGAAGAAAACCTGATGGAGTCTGCAAAAGACCTGAGACTGGGACGGAGATTTGTCTTCCAACAAGACAATGATCCAAAACATAAAGCAAAATCTACAATGGAATGGTTCAAAAATAAACATATCCAGGTGTTAGAATGGCCAAGTCAAAGTCCAGACCTGAATCCAATCGAGAATCTGTGGAAAGAACTGAAAACTGCTGTTCACAAATGCTCTCCATCCAACCTCACTGAGCTCGAGCTGTTTTGCAAGGAGGAATGGGAAAAAATGTCAGTCTCTCGATGTGCAAAACTGATAGAGACATATCCCAAGCGACTTACAGCTGTAATCGCAGCAAAAGGTGGCGCTACAAAGTATTAACTTAAGGGGGCTCAATAATTTTGCACGCCCAATTTTTCCATTTTTGATTTGTTAAAAAAGTTTGAAATATCCAATAAATGTCGTTCCACTTCATGATTGTGTCCCACTTGTTGTTGATTCTTCACAAAAAAAGACAGTTTTATATCTTTATGTTTGAAGCCTGAAATGTGGCAAAAGGTCGCAAAGTTCAAGGGGGCCGAATACTTTCGCAAGGCACTGTATATGAAATACAAATGGTAGAGAGAGAATAGTCCTATAATAACTACAACCTAAAACTTCTTAACTGGGAATATTGAAGACTCATGTTAAAAGGAACCACCAGCTTTCATATGTTCTGAGCAAGGAACTTAAACATTAGCTTTTTTTTTTTTTTTTTTTTACATGGCACATATTTCACTTTTACTTTCTTCCCCAACACTGTGTTTTTGCATTATTTAAAACAAATTGAACACGTTTCATTATTTATTTGAGACTAAATTTATTTTATTTATGTATTATATTAAGTTAAAATAAGTGTTCATTGAGTATTGTTGTAATTGTCTTCATTACAATATATATGATTTTATTTTTTTAATGGCTGATTAATCGGTATAGTCTTTTTTTGGTCCTCCAATAAATCAGTATTTGCGTTAAATCATAATCGGTCGACCTCTAGTTCTGATAGTACGAACTAACCATGACTGACCAAGCAGACTCAGACCAGCTCCATAATGCTGTCTCCCTGCAAGGAGCCACCATTGGAAAACACGAGGAGCTACTGCAATGTCTTTATAGAGGAACTCCATACCCTAGCAGAACACCATGACCAGGCTTTCGATACATTGCTGGAGCAATTCCGATTCCCTACTGGGCAGCGGGTCACACCAGTAATCTCCCAGCCTACCCCAGTGTCATAAAAACCCCGCTTACCTCCTCCGGAGCGCTATGCTGGAGAATATGGAACCTGCCGGGCTTCTCTCGCCCAGTGTTCCCTCGCCTTCGAGCTGCAGCCTTTTTCATTCCTCTCGGACTGCTCAAGGATAGAGTACATCATAACGCTGACGTCCGGGAGGGCACTCGCCGGGGATACGGCAGTGTGGGAGCAAGAGTCCGCCATCTGCTTTAGTCTTGAGGAGTTAGTGACGGATGTTCGGAAGGTGTTTGATTCTCTGTTGTCCGGGAGAGAGAGGCTGCTCGTAAACTGCTCCAGCTATGTCAAGAATCCAGTAGTGTGGCAGACTATACTGTGGATTTTAGCACATTGGTGGCTGAGAGTGCCTGGAACCCGGAAGCATTGTTTGAAATGTTCCTTCAAGGATTATCGAAGGTGATCAAAGACGAGCTCGCAGCCCGGGAGCTGCCCACGGACTTTGACTCCCTCATAGCCTTGACCATGCGGATCGATGGGTGGCTTAGAGAATGTAGCAGGGAGTCTGTGCCCTGTCGCGAGTGTCAGGGAACCACAGCGAGGCAATCCAATTTATGTTGATTAAGTCTCTTCAGGTTTCTGTGGTAAAGGGGATTCCCTTGGCTCCAGCAATACAATCCCCTCCGACTGAACTGCTGGTGCCATTATGAGCTGGAGCCTGTTCTGCCACGCCCATTGTCTGAAGTCAGCACAGCCTGCCCCGGGATATCTTCCTGTGGGCTCGGAGGTTGCCCCGGACCTCTCCGCCATAATCGCGGAGTACCAGGAACTGGATACTGGAAGGGGACGAGTGGAAGACTACCTCCAACACAGCCAGCGGCCACTACAAATACCTGGTTGTGCCATTTGAACATGTTGAACCAGTTCATTTGTCTACCTCGATAACATCCTTGTTTCTCCCACTCAGCCCAAGAACACGTGCTCCACGCCCAACAGGCCCTCCACAGCCTCCTGGAGAACCAGCTTTTAGTAAAAGCAGAGTGGGGGCTGTCCTGTCCCAGCGTTCTGCCATGGACCTCAAATTACATGCCTGCGCCTCCTCCCATCGCCTCAACGCCATGGAGAGGAACTACGATGTGGGGAATCGTGAGCTTCTCACGGTGAAGATGGCGTTGGAGGAGTGGAGACACTGGTTGGAGGTGGCGGGAACATCCGTTCATTGTGTGGACGGGCCACAAGAACCTGGAATATCTTCGCACCGCCAAGTGGCTCAATTTCAGGCAAGCTATGCGTGCCCTGCTTTTCACCCGGTTTAATTTCCCACCTCGTGACCATCCTTCCCACCTCGTGACCATCCTTCCCACCTCGTGACCATCCTTCCCACCTCGTGACCATCCTTCCCACCTCGTGACCATCCTTCCCACCTCGTGACCATCCTTCCCACCTCGTGTCTGGCGACGGCACTCAGCTGGGGAATAGAGAAGCAGGTCAGTGAGGCGCAGTGTTCCCAGTGGGGCGGTTCGGCTGGGAAACATCTGGCCCAGATAACCAGATGTTTGTACATGATGCTGTCCGCTCCTAGGCCCTGGAGTGGGCCCACTCCTTCAGGCTGCCAACGGGCTCTCGCCTTTCGAGTGTTCCCTGGAGTATCAGCCCCCACTCTTCCCGGAGCAAGAGGTCGGCATACCTTCGGCCCAGATGTTTGTCCTCCGCTGTTGCCATACCTGGAAGAGAGCCCGGTTGGCTCTTCTCAAGACCATCTCCAGGTATCGACGACAAGCAAACCGCTACCGGACCCCGGCATCGTCTCGGGCAGAGGGTTTTGGCTGTCCACTCATGACCTGCCCCTCCGGGTGGAGGGGCAGCAAAAAAAAAAAAAATCAGACCTTTCAGACCATCTCCAAGATCATTAGTCCCTCTGCTGTTCAGCGTCTGTTACACCGTACCATCCCACTTTTCAAGTGTCACAGATTAAACCTGTCTCACAGCCCTTTGTCTCCTGTAACGTAGCACCCTAAGTTTTAATATAAACCAAATTTGATCATATTCTCCAACAACACAAATAAAATGGAAATATTTGATTCTATAAATACAAAGCTTAGGCTATAAAAACATGACGTTTCTTTCCCCTTGGTCCAGATGAGATCAGAGTGCATAGGCTTCTCTAGGCTACCTGTAGCTGTGGTCGATATCAGTAGGTTACAGTTGATCAGACTGAAGCACAGACTAATTGTGCACCTTCACAAATCATTAAGCATTTATTTTGTGTGGCAGGTATGGGCTTACACATAAAACAGCTCATTGCAACTCCACAGTGAATTCACTTACACCCCTGTTTTCAGTCACAATTTGCTTTTACAACATTTGCATGATATTGATAAAAAATGTCTGATTTATTGTAATGTTGTAAGGTAGGCCTACTGTACTTTTATATTTGTATGAGAGGGTTAATTGTTTTTTTTTTTAAAGCTAACGTGACTTGATGAACAAGCTAAAATGAAGCTAAAATGAAGCTAAAATATAATGAGTGTAGACTACAGAGGAGAAAATATACCTTTTAAATTGTCTGCACCTGCTTGTGAATTGTTGCATTATTCAAGAGTGCAATGTGGTTTGGTTGCCTTATTCAATAGTGTAATATGTTTTAGAAGATAAGTTTGTGGTTTACTGGGTTGGCTAACTGTGATATTTACAGTCAATTTGAGTTGTGGACCAAGAATGTCACGTTGCCAGGCACAACGGAAGGCAAGGCAAGGAAGGAATGAGAATTGCTTCTCCACTCCTCAGACTCTCCTTCATATCTCATAGAGGGAATAGGGCCATGTGGGGGAAAGAAAGGGGTGAGTAGTATATTGAGTAACTTGAAAGAAATAGGGCCTAGCATGTGTAAAGTTCTTAGATAGCCTAATTCTCCAACATTCACCCTATGTATTTATGAGGAATAAATAAATAAGCAAAGAACTTGAGAGTTAACTAATAGAACAACAGGAACAGCGACTAAATTGGGGAACAGTAGGGAAGGAGAGATCAAGGAGAACACAACGTTCCAGAGGGAGAAGAGAGGAAAAGCCATACTGTACAAATCATCAGAGGGATGGATGGGAAGAGGACAAGAGTTGGAGGTGGGACAGAGGAGGGACGGGGCTGGGGTGAATAAGGGTGAAATTCAAGATATTAGTGTGTGACTGTGTCCATTTCAAATAGAAATTTCAATTTCAGTTTAGACGCTGGACTAAGGTAATGCGTGTGCTGTTTGAGTTTTCCAACTTTTCAATCTGGACTACTATGATGTCATTTTGTGATCTCAGACAGCAGTCTATTCCAAATCAATCTTATGCTAACCCCACAACACCACTAGCAGTCTTGTAACCTCTTCAGGTCTTGTTTCTGTTGTTTATCATGTTTGAAAGAGGGGCAAGGTACCCTAAATGCCATGCGGTGCCCTCTTATGAAGAAATATTGCAGTCAGAGCACAGTAAACCAAAGAACAATGCCATTTTTTTTTACTGCAATAATTTTGCAGTGTAGCTGCAGTATAACTGCGTCTAAAATACCACAGTTGACTGCTGTTACTGCACTTTTTTGTAAGGGCCAGCTTTACATGAAACAAGCTGCAAGCAAGACACTGTCTAGTATTCTTAAAGCCTGCATTTTCCCTTACAAAAAAAGATTGCAGGTTTGAAACTGCAGCCGACTGTGGTATTTCTATTGCAGTAAAAAAAATATATTGGACACAGTATTTGCAGCATACTGCAGTTATACTGCACTCTGACTGCAATCTTTTTTTTGTAAGGGTTAATGTGCACACGGTGTGTGTGTGTATTTTGAGTGAGAGAGAAAGATTATTCTGCTCTATCATGACAGTGGTTATGAAAAATGGCAGTGTCATGCACAATATCTGTATAATGTATGGGCGTGTATGTGTGCGCTATGACAGACAATGCACTCGGAATAAACCAGGCCTCAAATTAGAAAAACTGGATTAGCAACATTTGTATATTATTCCAACTATTGACAATACATTAATATCACTAAACAAGGTAGGCGCAAACACATGATCGACTACTATGCTGCGAGTGGCGACCAATTCTAATCGACCCAGTAGTTCAACCGGTTGGTTTAGCTACTGTAACGTTCTCTCTCAACAGCGATACAACATAACTATCCATCCAGCCCTGCTACATTTCGCCCTATGCGACTGCCTGATAAAATGTATTATCACAACAACAACAAAAACTGGGCAAAATTAACCCTGGTGGCCCATCGCGATAACAAGTCAGCTACTCTGCTTCTGTTCTGGTACGGGTGACGTGAACAGCAGTGACAACATATCATGAGTAGCGGCCTAGTAGTATGCTACGAGTCTGACACACAACACATCATCACGGTCGACCGTGTATAACCACCAAGCACAGTAGTAGACAGCGCAAATGGAAAAGGGATGCGGTGCAGCAGCAACTGTACCCGCGAATGACCTCTCTCCATAGTTATAACCCCTCTCTCCTTACCATTGAGCTAGCTGTTTTACTTTACACCACTACATTTCAGGGTACAGTTGAAAACAAATGTATGTTGATCAAATGTCGTCCACCATGCAAATGTTTATAATAACATGGCTCGTTGAAAAGCCAATCAATGATGGAAAAATACACTTACAATTCCGTATGTCCGAAATGAACACCGCTAATCCGCGCATCCCATCTCCCTTCGACACAGCCGGCATTTTTGCTGGTTTCTGTCCTCACTCCGGACTTTCCCGTAAAAAAAAAATGAATTGTCGATGGTCAGCTATCAAACGTCAGCTGGCGTTTAGGTGTTACAGTGCAGGATGTGTTAGCTTGTTTCCTAGCTAGTTAGCCAGCTAACCAACTTTTAACCGTTAATGTTCCTTGGCGTTTTACCAAAGACAGCAGGTTTATAATGGCTTGCTAGCAATGTAGATTAGCTAGTTTGGATGACAGTGCCGTTGATCAATTCAGCAAACTAGCAGTATGGTTACTCCAAGTGTATCCGTGTTAACTAGCCGACGTTTCCGCTGGCTAGCAAATTCATTCAAACCTTCTCTTCGTTCACGACCAGATGACGGTTAAAGTACACGCAGTTGTAACTAACTACATCTACCCGCTAAATATATTAACGTTATATATCCAGATATCAGAGAAAAAGCACAATGCCAAAAAAATGCCACTCAGTCTGATCTCTGACTGTCAGTGAGTCACGCACGCAAGCTAGCTAAACAGCTAACGTTAGCTGGCTAGCTAGCTATATCAAATCTTGGAAAACATCACTAGTTGACCGTGATCAGTCAGCATACCATCGTATTTCCACAATGTATCTATTCCAATAATCACGTATGTCCGATGGCTAAACGAAGGCAATTCGATGTCGTCAATAATTTATGTCAATTCACTACTCGGTAGCCTTGGACAAGGCTCGTGACAGCACAAGCAGCGCGACCACGAGACGTGTTCGTTTTGCGCAGACTCTGGCGCTTCTTTTTCCTTCGTCTTGTACTCACCAGTGTGTTGTGAGCATCATTCGCGTAAGCAACAATAGCGGAAACCGCGGTTCGCCTTCAAAATAACAGTTTCCCATTGAAACTGACGATACAATTGTGTAATCAGGCTACAATTGGACTAGATCATGCAAAACAAGGTGGGAATGTTGTTATATAACTTCAACAAAAGACAATTATTTGTTAATTTGACTCAAAAAAAATTACACAACTATTAGCGTCTTAGCTCTTAAACCACTGAAATGAGCAACATTAATCTCACCAGTTAGCCAGTATATTGAAAATTCATATTACACTGTGCAGCCTAACCTATGGATTGTACACCCATGAAATGGGGTATCACCATAGTGCCCTCTAAGCTCACCACAAAGCTCATGGCCCTGGGACTGAACTCCTCCCAAGAGGACTTCCTGACGGCCTACAGAGAGAAGGTAGGCACTCTGACGGTGTGATGCCTGGCAAACAACATCTCACTCAACGTCAGCAAAACAAAGGAGCTGATTGTGGTCTTCAGAAGGAACCAAGCTGGGCACACCTCCATCCTTATCAATGAAGCAGCCTCGAGATGGTCAAAAACATCAAGTTCCTCTTCTTACAAATCTCAGAGGAACTGAAATGGTCAAACCAGAAGGACACCATGGTTAAGAAGGCGCAGTACAGTATAGTCGCGCCTTATCGTATTGGCAGTATAGTAGCATCGTGGCAAAAACTGTGAGACTGGCCAATAGCTTCTACCCCTTTTTTGTTTTACCTTTATTTAACTAGGCAAGTCAGTTAAGAACAAATTCTTATTTTCAATGACAGCCTAGGAACAGTGGGTTAACTGCCTATTCAGGGGCAGAACAACAGATTTGTACCTTGTCAGCTCAGGAGTTTGAACTTGCAACCTTCCGGTTACTAGTCCAACACTCTAACCACTAGGCTACCCTTAGACCATCAGGCTGCTGAATAGTCACCAGCTGCTCCCCATGTCCCCCAGACTTAATACCCCTGCGACCCTGTGCATCTGACTAATAAACTCATGTAATCTAATCTATCAGCCTATTCAGTGACACACACAGAACACAAATGTGTAGAGTTTATACAAACATTAGCATCTTAGCTCTTATCGCAGGAATTTGAATGTGGGAAATCAACTTTCCAGTCAGTCTATTGTGTGTATTTGGACATTCAGACTGCACTGTACAGCCTAAACCAGTGGTCACCAACCTGATCGATCTTCAAGGCATACCTCGTCGATCACCAAACATTTCTGTAGAAAAGACAATGATAAAGGCTTGTCTTTTTGTATTATTTGTGTTGCACTGTTGGCGGTCAGTGCTCTTGATTCAGAAGCCCTGCGCACCGGGTAGGCAAAGTGTTCCCATTATTTAACCATTTAATTTGTCTGAAAATACTAACTCTGGCTGCCTGGAGGACCGGGAGATCTGTGGCTAATTCGAGTGTATCTACTGCTGGCCAATCTGGATAGCTCAAATCACAGTGCCTACAACTTCCATGATCTTATGGCCACAGCAAGGTTTTATACTAGCCTACTTGAGATTTCATAACTTTTTAAACAATGACCAGAGGGAGACTGTAAAGAATACAGCAAGTGCTGCTGTTTTTATGAGTGAGTTCATGTTTAAGTATTTATTCAGCACTGGTTTTATTCAACACTATTACAAAACATAAAATGCTCATCTCCCTACTTCCACTCGAGCTGCAGCTGCATTAAATGAGTAGCCAAGTGTATCAATAGCCCTGCATTTTTATTATTATTAGCAGCTCGTCGTGTCCATTTTAAAATGGAAGAATATTTCACTTTCTTTGGTCATAGGAACAACATGAATTTGTACATGAGGCAGATGCAGAGCCAGAGCGACTCGAGTTTCGCCATGAGGCAAAAAACGGTGTCCCCTCTCTCTGGTCAGTCTCACCTGAGGAAAGGAAGGAGAGAGCAGGGACCATGTCTCTCTCCCTCAGCTAAGATTTATGGTTCAACTGGGAACTCGGAAACAAACAAGGTCGAACCATGATGTCAGTTATCTTCAGGTCGGAAAGTCGGAGCTCGAGAAAAGGGCCAGAGTTCCCAACTTGGAATTCCGAGTTTGATGATGATCGGAGATCATTTTGTCCAGAGTTCCCCAGTTGTCTTGAACACTCAGAAGTCTGAGATTTCCCAGTTCCCAGTTCCCAGTTGTTTTGAATGCGGCATAATGCCATGTTCAAAACAACTGGGAACTTGGAAATCTTAGACTTCCGAGCAATCAAGACTACTGGGAACTTGGAAATCTTAGACTTCCGAGCGATCAAGACAACTGGAAACTCAGAGAAAAACGAGATCGAACTGGGAAAAATTGCTTTAGTCATCCAAGAAACAAATATTTGGGTAAACTCTACATAATTGTGTTCTGCTGCTGTCACCGAGTTGGATGATACCCCATTTCATGGGTGCACAATCTGTAACTTAGGCTGTACAGTCCAATATGAATGTTAAACAGGCATAATAGGCTGTAAAGTGAGCTGATTTCCCACAGTTAATGTTCCCCAATAAGAGCTAAGACGCTAATACTTGTGTGAACTCTTAAACTCTTAACAGTTGTGTTCTGTGGGTGTCACCGAGTAGACTGATACACCATTTCATAGGTGCACAATCCATAGGTTAGGCTGTACAGCTCAATATGAATGTCCAATACACACAATAGACTGACTGGAAAGGTGATTTCCCACAATCAAAATCCTGCAATAAGAGCTAAGATTCTAATATATGTGTAAACTCTACATAGTTGTTTTCTGTGGGTGTCACTGAGTAGGCTGATACACCATTTCATAGGTGCACAAGTCATAGGTTAGGCTGTAATGTGTATATAAGTATGCCCCCAATGCAATTCTGAATTGCAATTATTTATATTATTTACATAACAACATTCCAACCTTTTTTGTTGCATTGTCTAGACCAATTGTGTCATGATGATATTATTTTTATCTGTTAGAATCCATTTCAATCAAGGTCTTTTAATTTGATGGCGAACAGCCGATTTCACTATTGTTTCTCACACTAATGTTGTTCATGACACACACATCTCGGGCCTCGGCTCAAAACACAAAAACTGATTGGTGGAATGTTGACTATTTGCTCATCTCAAAGTTGGACCCTTGGGTTGAACAAAATCTGCCGTATTTAATCAGTTTAAGTGCATATTATTTTAATGACAAAGATTTGAAAGAGATAATACAATTGTTTTATAAAAGGAGACTTTTTAACTCAAGTAAGTTGGTTTCTTGCCCCCCCTCCCCTCCATGCAAATGTGGCATGAAGTCAGCTCAATGTTACTAGCTAGTACTACTGCTAAGCCTCATCAATAATGTCTGCTCTGCACTTTCTGCAAATACTAAACAAATGAAGCGCTTGACCAAATTGAAACTAAAGCCTAATACTGAGCATACCATTGAAACCCTGTTTTAAAAAACAAACATATTTATGACCAATTCTAAGGTGAAATACATTGATTTGATGATGCACCATGGTCAGGTTAATTATCTATTTTTGTGAGTGGTATCGTCCTCTGGGAAAGGTGGTGGTCAATATTTTCCATCTTTCATATGAGACCTCCAATTGAAAATCTGTTCTGACTCTTTTATGGACAGTTTTCCAGAGCATTGCTGGACTTAAAAGCCCTTGACACCCCTTATACCATATTTGCTTCAGTGTCCCTAGCTTGTTGGCTCCACTGCAACGCTTTCCTTTTCAAATAAAGGTGCATAAGAACAACTGCAATTGCAAGTGGGGTTCCCGAGTGGCGCAACGGTCTAAAGTATTGCCTCTCAGTGCTAGAGGTGTCACTACAGACCCTTGTTAGATTCCAGGCTGTATCACAAATGGCCGTGATTGGGAGTCCCATAGAGCGGCACATACTTGGCCCAGCATCGTCTGGGTTAGAGTTTGGCTGGGGTAGGTCGTCATTGTAAATAAGAATTTGTTCTTAAGTGTCTTGCCTAGTTAAATAAATAAATAAAAATTGCCATTGTAATATTCACTGCTGGGATAAAGCCTACAACCTTGGTATATCCCACAAGCTCTAAGTATACTTAGTCATATAGTTAGTTGTTGATGACGACTACTTACATTTTGTTTGTTTGATAGATTGCGCAAAGATCTTAATCCAATAATCTTTCATTAGTCAGAAGTGCAGCAGTTTTAGCCAAACGCAATCATAGCTGGCAGGGCATGCAAACCATTACAGACTACAAAGGGAAGCACAGTCAAGAGCTTCCCAGTGACACGAGCCTACAGGACAAGCTAAACTACTTCTATGCTTGCTTCAAGGCAAATAACACTGAAACATGCATGAGAGCACCAGCTGTACCGGAAGACTATGTGATCACGCTCTCCGCAGCCGATGTGAGCATGACCTTTAGACAGGTCAACATTCACAAGGCCACAGGGCCAGATGGATTACCAGGACGTGTACTGCGAGCATGCACTGACCAACTAGCAAGTGTCTTCACTGACATTTTCAACCTCTCCCTGTCCGAGTCTGTAATATCAACATGTTTTAAGCAGACCACCAAAGTGCCTGTGCCCAAGAACACAAAGTTAACCTGCCTAAATGACTACCGACCCGTAGCACTCACGTCTGTAGCCATTAAGTGCTTTGAAAGGCTGGTCATGGCTCACATCAACACCATCATCCCAGAAACCCTAAACCCACTCCAATTTGGAACACCTATGTGAGAATGCTATTCATTGACTACAGCTCAGCGTTCAACACCATAGTACCCTCAAAGCTCATCAATAAGCTAAGGACCCTGGGACTAAACACCTCCCTCTGCAACTGGATCCTGGACTTCCTGACGGGCCGCCGCCAAGTAGTAAGGGTAGGTAACAACACATTCGCCATGCTGATCCTCAACACAGGGTCCCCTCAGGGGTGTGTGTGCTCAGCCCCCTCCTGTACTCCCTGTTCACTCATGATTGCACAGCCAGGCATGACTCCAACACCATCATTAAAGTTGACGATGACACAATGATGATAACAACGAGAGCCTATAGGGAGGTCAGAGACCTGGCCGTGTGGCGCCAGGACAACAACCTCTCCCTCAGCGTGATCAAGACAAAGGAGATGATTGTGGACTACAGAAAAAAGAGGACCGAGCACGCCCCCATTCTCATCAACAGGGCTGCAGTGGAGCAGGTTGAGAGCTTCAAGTTCCTTGGTGTCCACATTAACAACAAACTAACATGGTCCAAGCACACTATGACAGTCGTGAAGAGGGTAAAACAAAACCGATTCCCCCCCAGGAGACTGATATGGTATGGGTCCTCAGATCCTCAAAATGTTCTACAGCTGCACCATCGAGAGCACTGGTTGCATCACTGCCTGGTATGGCAACTGCTCGGCCGCAAGGCACTACAGAGGGTAGTGCGAATGGCCCAGTACATCACTGTGGCCAAGCTTCCTGCCATCCAGGACCTCTATACCAGGCGGTGTCAGAGGAATGCCCTAAAAATGTTCAAAGACTCCAGCCACCCTAGTCATAGACTGTTCTTGCTGCTATCACACGGCAAGCGGTACCGGAGTGCCAAGTCTAGGTCCAAGAGGCTTCTAAACAACTTCTACCCCAAGCCATAAGACTCCTGAACATCTAGTCAGACATTGCCCCACCCCCCCCCTCCCTTCTCCATACCACTGCCACTCTCTGTTGTCATCTATGCATAGTCACTTTAATTAACTCTACCTACATGTACATACTGCCTCAACTAACAGACTCTGTACCAGCACCCCCCTGTATATATATATTTTTTACCGCTCATCTTTAAATACTTGTTGCTTGTATATGTTATTCTTATCCGTATTTCTTGAAACTGCACTGTAGGTTAGGGGCTCGTAAGTAAGCATTTCACTGTAAGGTCTACTACACCTGTTGCATTCGCCGCATGTGACTAATACAATTTGATTTGATTTGATTCGAGGTGAAATTGTGAACCAATGATAAATCTTTATGCAAAACTGGGGCTGTCGTTTGGGAGATGCCTGCAACACGGATCCAATTACGAACTGTATTTTGCGTCAAAGGGTGGGGGCTCAAAGCTGTGCGTTTTAATACCACTATGAGTCTGCGTCCAGGACCACACGGAATTGAAATGGCGGAGACAACAGATAGAATGGAGGTAAGCGCAGCGGTGTGGTCGAATGCACTTTAAACAACATATAATTTGTTTCTGTAGGTTAAAATGCAAGTATTTTCACTAAGCAAAAGTAACTATATGTCCAATGGCACCGTAGGCCGCGGAGCCTGCTAGTTCAGAGAACACACGCACTTCACTAGCAAAGCATCCATTTTAGCCAGGCACCACATAACGTAGGCTCATTCATTTGTCGCCACGTTTGCTAGCACAGCAAACTCTTACTGTGTATACGCGGTTGTCATGTAATTATAGTTACTGAATTATGAATGCAATTGGGAAATTGATTAGTAATGACATATGTATGTTGTGATCTAATCATTATCAAGCCATCGTTAGCTCGTGCTTCGGGGAGAGCCCGCATGGGTGCCAGGTTGGTAATGCTAACTAGCATTTCACAAGGCACATCTGGCACTGTGCCGGCATTTGATTTATGTAGGCCAAGTTCAGTTTTAATCCATCAAGTAAGTGTCGATAACTAAATCAATTTAATAATTGTTAGACATTGGTGTTAGCTCTAAGTTGTGCTACTTACGTTAACCTAACCGGCAGCCCGGGAGGATTTAGACGCCACTATTTTAGCTAGATAACTATGTTCCTTGAATAAGGCATGGCACATGTTCATTAGGGGAGCTCGCAAGTAACGTTCTTATGTTCAGCGCGCACCATTCGGTTAACTAATGGTTTTCTACGTTTATTTGCTGTCCCAACTTCACATCTGTCAGTGAAGGCCTAAATCACCATGTGCTTTCTCTCTCCCTTTGTGCTCGGAGAAAAGGAAAGCTTAATGCACTACACTGAACTTGGGCTTAACTACAACTACGTGAATTTAACACCGCACTCCCGTACTCCCAAATGTAACTAAAAAGTTGGAAGTATTGTCCTATGAACATTAAATGTTAAGTTTTTAGCTACTTAAAGAAATGAACACACACTTCAAATCTGTTCAATAGTTATTTTATCAGCATGTTCTGCCTGGCTGTAAATGGTTTGGATGGAGAACCTTCATACATGTTCATTGTTGCCAGTCTGGTGCTGGTTGTGACTGTTATCTCTTTTGGTGAGATTTCTCAGGGGGAGAGCTCGGCCAAGCCAGCAGCAGAAGACATGACTTCTAAGGACTATTACTTTGACTCATACGCCCACTTCGGTATACATGAGGTAGGTATATTTGGAAAAAATGGTAGTAGTTATACATTTACAGTTGAAGTCAGCAATTTACATACACCAAGGTTGGAGTCATTAACTCGTTTTTCAACCACTCCACAAATGTCCTAACCGACTTGCAGTTAATGAGACATCTATGTGCATGAGTCATTTTTCCAACAACTGTTAACAGACAGATTAATTCACTATATCACAATTCCAGTGGGTCAGAAGTTTACATAAACTAAGTTGACTGTGCCTTTAAACAGCTTGGGAAATTCCAAAGCATGACATTTTCTGGAAGTTTCTGATAGGCTAATTGACATCATTTGAGTCAATTGGAGGTGTACCTGTGGATGTTTCAAAGCCTACCTTCAAACTCAGTGCCACTTTTCTTGACATTATGAGAACATTAAAAAAATCTGCCAAGACTTCCAAGTCTAGTTCATCCTTGGGAGCAATTTCCAAACGCCTGAAGGTACCACGTTCATCTGTACAAACAATAATACGCAAGTATAAACACCATGGAACCACACAGCCGTCATACCACTCAGGAAGGAGACAAGTTCTGTATCCTGGAGGTGAACGTACTTTGGTACGGAAAGTACAAATCAATCACAAAACAACAAAAAAGCACCTTGTGAAGATGCTGGAGGAAACGGGTACAAAAGTATCTATATCCACAGTAAAACCAGGCCTATATTGACATAACCTGAAAGGTCGCTCAGCAAGGAAGAAGCCACTGCTCCAAAACTGCCATGAAAAAGCCAGACTACGGTTTTCAACTGCACATGGGGACAAAGATTGTACTTTTTGGAGAAATGTCCTCTGGTCTGATGAAACAAATAGAGCTTTTTGGCCATAATGACCATCGTTATGCTTGGAGGAAAAAGGGGAGCCTTGCAACACCATCCGAACCGTGAAGCACGGGGGTGCTGTGCTGCAGGAGGGACTGGTGCACTTCACAAAATAGATGGCATCATGGGGAAGGAAATTGGTACATATATTGAAGCAACATCTCAAGACATCAGTTATAGTCGCAAATGGGTCTTCTAAATGGAAAATGACTCCAAGCATTACTTCTCTTCATACTTCAAAATGGCTTAAAGACAAAGTCAAGGTATTGGAGTGGCCATCACACAGCCCTGACCTCAATCCTATAGAACATTTGTGGTCAGAACTGAAAAAGCGTGTGCGAGCAAGGAGTCCTACAAACCTGACTCGGTTACACCAGCTCTGTCAGGAGGAATGGGCAAAAATTCACCCAACTTATTGTGGGAAGCTTGTGGAAGGCTACCTGACAAGTTTGACCCAAGTTAAACAATGTAAAGGCAATGCTACCAAATACTAATTGAGTGTGAACTTATGCCCCACTGGTAATGTGATGAAAGAAACTAAAGCTGAAATAAATCATTCTCTCCTATTATTGACATTTCACATTCTTAAGATTAAGTGGTGATCCTAACTGACCTAAAACAGGGATTTTTAAATATATATTTTTTACTATAATTAAATGTCAGGAATTGTGAAACTGAGTTGAAATGTATTTGACTAAAGTGTATGTAAACTGCCGACTTCAAATGTAAATGTTTATTTGGTGAGAATTGGTACCACAACCAAAATGGTTGAAATGTGGAGACTCCTGTCACACTGCCTTATACTGAATTGTGGTCAGCATATCTGTACCAAAATACAATGGGGCTAATAATAGTCTTTGATGGGTAGTACATTTGTCAAATGTTCGGTCATGTATACATCCCAGTTGGAATGACTCACCTGGTAAGTGTTGCCTTAACTAATGTTCCTCATGTCCTGCTCTGTAGGAGATGCTGAAAGATGAGGTGCGCACCCTGACCTACCGGAACTCAATGTTCCACAACAAGCACCTGTTCAAGGACAAGGTGGTGTTGGACGTGGGCAGTGGGACTGGAATCCTCTGCATGTTTGCAGCCAAAGCTGGTGCCAAGAAGGTCATAGGCGTAAGTATCCCCACCTTGTTTGCATATGGAGAAGAGACTCATACACACACACCTCATTTACTACCATGCATTGTCAATAGTCTGTAGTATGTTTAGAACTTGTGATACAGCTTCACCATTCTATATGCTATGTGTGACATGTCCCCATTGTCATACCATATTGTGTAAGGCACACCTGTTCTTAATCTAGCACAGATGGGACTGCTTTGCATCTAGCCCTGTTTTATTTGCTTAATCATAATGAACATAGAAAGCCCACAAATTCCAAGTGGACTTCAATTCCTTTGATTGGTGCACTAAAGGATACCATGGTTCTGGTTAGTTGTCATTACTTGAGACACCCAAAGGCCTGCTGTCTAACCCTCGCTTCTGTGCTTTCAGATTGAGTGCAGCAGTATTTCTGACTATGCCGTGAAGATCGTCAAGGCCAACAAAATGGACCACAGTAAGTCAGTACTTTTCCCCTGCCTCTTCAGTCACACCTATCCTTCACAGTGCTTCAACCTGGCTTGAAACAATGTTGTGGCTATTTAGTTGTAACTCCTTCTCCTTCAGTTGTGACCATCATCAAGGGGAAGGTGGAGGAGGTGGACCTTCCTGTAGAGGGAGTGGACATCATCATCTCTGAGTGGATGGGCTACTGCCTCTTCTACGAGTCCATGCTCAACACTGTCATCTACGCCAGGGACAAGTGGCTGGTATGTTCCTGTCCATATATTTAATTAGTACATGATGGAATGGACTTATGTTTGTTTGAATGTCTTAATTGCCATCTTTCCCTATACTGAAATTTTCAGGGACAAGTGTTCAACTCTGTTTGGCCATATACCAAGGCTTTTAGGAGATTCAGTTCCTGACTTGCTGTGGAATTGGCCATAAAGTAAAACTAATTCCAGTGGATCTCGCCAGCGCCATGCTGGGGTGACTTATTGGGAACATTTCAGCTTTTGCACTGGTGTAAACTCAAATGTTGTCCATACCATGTATAAGTGTTTGTCCTGTAACAATATTCAATCTGATCAAATTATGCAATTGTGAAGTGTTTTAGATCAGTGTTAGACTTTGTCTGGAGTTGGCTTCCCTCTTTTGGGGGCTCAACTCCCCTTGCAGACTGATGCATGCATACCACCAGCAGTCATTGTGCCATGATTCCACACAGCTGCAACAAAATGTCAGGCCTCTGAATAGCCTGCTAATCTGTCATTCCTAAGTGTATTAACCTGCCATGTTCTTTTTCCCTCTCCCTTTGTCTCCCAGAAACCAGAGGGCCTGATTTTCCCAGACAGGGCTACCCTGTATGTCACAGCCATTGAGGACAGGCAGTACAAGGACTATAAAATCCACTGTGAGAATTCCTCTAAATTTTGGGGTAATGTAGTTGGTGTGATTTGGCCAGCGTTGTACCCATGTTTTTGGTTGGAGAGGAGCTAGTCAGGGGACTTTGAGTGTCAGATTGGATTCTGTGGTCAAGGACTGTCATGGCCCTTGTTGAACAGATTCAGCTAACTCTCAAGTCTGTCATTGGAGCCAAAAGCTACTTTTACTGACTCATCAGCAATTTGGGAAATAACATTTACTTGTTCTGTGTTTGTATTAAGATCACTATTTGTCAATTACACGCAAGGTCCAACCAAAATGTAACTCCCTTTTAACTTAACCCCTCCGAAAGATACATGCGCGTGTTTTGGAGAGGTGCGGTGAGATGCCACACTGGGTGCCTGGGGAGTTAAGTGCCTTGCGCAATGGTGTCTGATTTGATACCAGCAATCCTTACTGCTAGGCTACCTGCCACCCCTGTAATAGTTAGCCATAATGCTGATCTAGCTAGCTAACTAGTCTGGACTTAAGTGTGCATTTCTAGACCTAGCAAAGCTTTCCTTTTCCTTCAAAGAGCAATGCCTGGATGACAATTTAATAAAGTTACTTTCTAAACTCGCCGTCTGCCCAGTTGTGGTGGTAACCCCCTATTTCTTCTCTGTAACAGGGTGGGAGAACGTGTACGGCTTCGATATGTCCTGCATCAAGGAGGTGGCCATCAAGGAGCCCCTAGTGGACGTGGTGGACCCCAAACAGCTGGTCAGCAGCGCCTGCCTCATCAAGGTGAGTCAATCACACTCAGCAGCCTCCCCAATATAGTTCTGTGACTTTGTATTGGCACCATATCTCCAGTTCAAACAGAGGATTTTGCCTTGTCATCTGGGTCTCCCCCCTCCCTACATTGTCCCCAGGAGGTGGACATCTACACAGTGAAGATCGACGACCTGTCCTTCACCTCGCCCTTCTGCCTGCAGGTGAAGAGGAATGATTACATTCACGCCCTCGTCACCTACTTCAACATCGAGTTCACTCGCTGTCACAAGAGGACGGGCTTCTCCACCAGTGAGTCTTTAGCCCCCCCCCCCGTAAACAGTCTGCACTACAATAATAGACTTGTTCACTGAATCCTCGTAAATTTAAGTCTATGGTAAATGACAGCACACAAGTAGTCTTTAATAATTGCGAGAATACATTTGACTCTTAAGGGCTATATTTTTTTTCTGTTGCGTGAAGTCATATTAGACCTGTTTCTCCTCTCCCCAGGTCCAGAGTCCCCCTACACCCACTGGAAGCAGACTGTATTCTACCTTGACGACTATCTGACTGTGAAGACTGGAGAGGAGATTTTCGGCAACATCAACATGAAGCCCAATGTCAAAAACAACGTAAGAGAGGAAAAACCTCCCAGTCTTAGTTTGTTGGGATGCCTTTGTAGTCTCTTTTTTGCCTTCCGTTGGTTTGACGGTCTTATAAGGCTGTTTACGCTTTTCCTGGGTATAATTTTCCAAAACTAGAAATGATTAATCTTCTGTGGTTTAAAGCTGGGAGCTTATCCAGTGCCCACTCTTTTAACCTGTTTCTGTATGTTTTGCTTGCAGAGGGACCTCGACTTCACAGTTGACATAGACTTCAAGGGTCAGCTCTGTGAGGTGTCCAAGACCTCAGAGTACAGAATGCGTTAGGTGCCCCCTTCTCCCACACCTTGTGTGTTTTGTGAAAGGGGGAGTGCTGAAGGAAGAGCAGCGGTCAGTGTGTGTCTATGATCACTTAATTCTCATCCTCCAAAACTAGTACTCTTAAGCAATATTTGAAATATTCTGTTTTGCTTTCTTGTAACGTTTAATCAGATGTTCTGAGGTTTAAAACAACCAGTGGAAAGACATGGCGACTCATTGTGCAATAGTCACTGAAATAGTTTTTTTTACATGTGCTTATGTCTTTACGTTCAGCTCGATCTTAGCCTGTGCTTAAACTCGAAGTGTACACACACGCTGACCCCCTCACCTGCCTGTACATAGTGTTATTGTTCAGTTATTTTGGCCTTTTTTTTTCTCTTTTTTTTTTTTTTAAAGTCCTGGATCTTGTTGACTTGGCAGAGCCCCCCCCCCCATTTTCATAAGAAGTGCCTCCTGTGACTGGATTCTGTCCCCCCACCAGCCAATTAGATTGTCTATTGGGGGGATGTAAATCAGCCATTGGTGTATTTAAAAATTCAGATTGAGAGTAATTGGAGGAAATCCAATTACAATTGTAGCTGTGATATGACTATCATGACATGGAGCCTGCCTCAAGATGAGCTGAGTGGCCCCATGGATCATCATGTCTGATTGGGTAGGTCTGTGCTGATGATCTTGCACAAGACTGACCGTAAGCGGTTTGTTCTCATCCAGCAGGTGGGGGTGATGTAGTCTAACCATGAATCCGTTATAATTTCCCCCTCTTTCAGATTGGTCTTTGCTGAACCTGTTCTAGCAATCAGAATTCATAAGAACCCCCCTACTAAGAAAAGCAAATAAGTGTGTTTTGATTAGAGGAGTTTAGCCCTGTGTACCTTAGTGCTAGACCTGGATGGCTGGTTTATTGGGACCACAGCAAAGCGTCCACTCTTCCCAGTGCAGGAGTAAACGAGATTCCTCTACCCTGTTGTCATCGCCTGGATTCCGTAGCATTGGTTTAGCCGAACCCAGGGACCCTTGTTTGCCCTCTAGCGCAAAGTGCAGCACTTAAATCTGAAACGTGTGCCAATATAGCCAGGCCGCCAGCCAGGAGTGGCAGATGTCTACCTCTGAGATTGGTTATTACCAGTTGGCTATGCAGGGTGGACATGGGTCAGACCGGACTGTTTCATGTTATGTCTTTTTTGGCCTTGCTGCTTCATGCAGCTTGAGTGCGGACCCAACATACTTTTAAATTTTATTTATCTTTTTTTTTTAATAAAGTGAAATGGGAAACTGTCATGTCTTTTTTTGTAACTTCTGTTTCAGAATATTTGTATTGGCTCATGTCTTTATGGCAATTGGAATAGGGTTGGCTCTGAAGAAACCATTCATAAATAGAGGACACATGGCCAGTGTTGCTTAAACCTGTCAGGATTTGTGTACTCCCTTATTAAACTACTTGGCTTATCAGAGTCCATTTGTCATCAAAACAGTGGGGACTGTTCGAAAATAAATCGGGTCAGGTTTGTGTCAACATGCAACAGTCTTTTAAGCAGTGGGTGTCAAGGATCATATCACTTCTGTCACCCTAGACCCACTTCAATTTGCGTACCGCCCCAATAGGTCCACAGGCATGCAATCGCCATCACACTACACACTGCCCTATCCCACCTGGACAAGAGATATACCTATGTAAGAATGCTGTTCATTGACTACAGCTCAGCATTCAACACCATAGTACCCTCCAAGCTCATCAATAAGCTTGCGGCCCTGGGTCTCAACCCCGCCCTGTGCAATTGGGTCCTGACAGGCCGTCCCCAGGTGGTGAAGGTTGGAAACAGCATTTCCACTTCGCTGATCCTCAAACAATGCTCCTCAAGGGTGCATGCTCAGCCCCCTCCTGTACTCCCTGTTCACCCATGACTGCATGGCCATACACACCTCCCACGCAATCATCAAGTTTGCAGACGACACAACAGTAGTAGGTTTGATTACCCACAACGACGAGATAGCCTATAGGGAGAAGATGAGGGCACTCGGAGTGTGTTGTCAGGAAAACATCCTCTCATTCAACATCAACAAAGCAAAGGAGATGATCGTGGACTTCAGGAAACAGCAGAGGGAGCACCCCCCATCCACATCTAAGGGACAGCAGTGGAGAAGGTGGAAAGTTTGAAGTTCCTCAGCGTACAAATCACAGACAAACTGAAATGGTCCACCCACACAGACAGTGTGGTGAAGGCGCAACAGCGTCTCTTCTACCTCAGGAGGCTGAAGAAATTTGGCATGTCACCTAAAACCCTCACAAACTTTTACAGATGCACAATTGAGAGTATCCTGTCGAGCTGCATCACCGCCTGGTACGGTAACTGCACCGCCCATAGCCACAGGGCTCTCCAGAGGGGGGTCTGCACAACGCATCACCGGGTGCATACTACCTGCCCTCCAGGACACCTACACCACCCAATGTCACAGGAAGGTCAAAAAGATCATCAAGGACAACAACCACCCGCACTGCCTGTTCACCCCGCTACCATCCAGAAGGCGGGGTCAGTACATGTGCATCAAATCTGGGACTGAGAGACTGATAAATTGCTTCTCAAGGCCATCAGACTGTTTAACAGCCATCACTAACACAGTGAGACTGCTGCCTACATAGACTTGAAATCATTGGCCACTTTAATAAATGGATCACTAGTCACTTTAATAATGACACTTTAATAATGTTTACACATCTTGCATTACTCATATAATGTATAAACTGTATTTTATACCATATATTGCATCTGCCTATGCTGCTCGGTCATTGCTCATCCAAATATTTATATGTATATATTCTTATTCCATTCCTTTACTTATGTTTGTGCATATTAGGTAGGTGTTGTGGAATTGTTAGTTTACTTGTTAGATATTTCTGCACTGTCGGAACTAGAAGCACAAGCATTTTGCTACACTCGTAATAACATCTGCTAACCATGTGTATGTGACCAATAAGATTTGATTTGATTTGAATCAGGCCTTCATGATCGAATTGCTGCAAAGAAACCACTACTGAAGGACACCAATTAGAAGAAGAGACTTGCTTGGGCCAAAAAACATTACCTGTGGACATTAGACCAGTGGAATTTTTTGTCTGATGAGTCCAAATTTGTTTATTTTTGGTTCCAACCGCTGTGTCTTTGTGAGACGCAGAGCAGGTGAACGGATGATCTCTGCATGGGTGGTTCCCACCGTGAAGCATGGAGGAGGAGGTGTGGGGGTGCTTTGCTTGTGACACTGTCTGTGGTATATATATTTAGAATTAAAGGCACACTTAACCAGCATGGCTACCATAGCATTCTGCAGCGATACGCCATCCCATCTGGTTGGCGCTTAGTGGGACTGTCATTTGTTTTTCAACAGGACAATGACCCAAAATACACCTCCAGGCGGTGTAAGGGCTATTTGACCAATGAGAGTGATGGAGGGTGCATCAGATGACCTGGCCTCCACAGTCAACCAACCTCAATCCAATTGAGATGGTTAGAGATGAGTTGGACCGCAGAGTGAACGAAAAGTCGCCCAACAAGTGCTCAGCATATGTGGGAGCTCCTTCAAGCCTGTTGGAAAAGCATTCCTAGTGAAGCTGGTTGAGAGACTGCCAAGAGTGTGCACAGCTGTCATCAAGGCAAAGGGTGGCTACTTTGAAGAATCTAAAATATATTTTTATTTGTTTAACACTTTTTCGGTTACTACATGATTCCATAAGTGTTATATCATAGTTTTGATGTCTTCACTATTATTCTACAATGTAGAAAATAGTAAAAAGGAAGAAAAACCCTTGAATGAGTAGGTGTGTCCAATGTTTTTACTGGTACTGTACATTAATAAACATGTATTCACTCTGGACATGTACTGATTTTCTCAGTTTTGAGTCATAAGCTTTAAGTTTTGTCTTGATGTTGAATTTACCATAGAAGTTAATAAAAAAAATGTGAAGACCAATGTGCCAAACATGCTATGAAAAAGTTATTGTTTTGTAATCTAACAACTGAAAAATGAAAATGTGTTGTTTATGCAAAACCTTATTGTATTTGGTCATCCCCAAAATGTGGCCACTTAAAAGCTTGATAGGTGCATCCTTCGAGTACACAAAATCCAATCCAACCAGTTGTCTGGGATAATCTGCTATGTCATCACACATACAGACTGCTATAGTTAAGGAGTTTTACATAGTGCATCAGGTATACTATTGTGAGTGGAGCTTACTTTGTGCTTTTGTAAAAAAAGGCCGTCCTGCTCCCCACCTCTCTACCCAACATCCCCTCACAGTCTACTTAGTTTCCCTTAAATCCTGTTCATTTGTCTTCTCAGTCTAACTTAGTTGTCACTCATGCCATTCCCAACCAATCAGAGTGCTTGGAAAAGCGTGTCTGGACACTGCACCCGCCCACTCAGGTCAGAGTGTTATCGCTGTCCGAAGAGAGAAGAGGCATGTTTTCTGAATACTTTTTATTGTGGGCAGTAACACGAATTGAATGTTGTGTGTGTGCATCGAAATAACCACAAGTCATTCAGAGTATCACAACAGTTCAACTACTATTCCACAAAATTACTTGTGGAGAAGCAATTATTGGTATCATGATTGTCTATGAATTATTTTCATTTTTATTTCCATTCGCTATAATGGGGGATCCTGTTTTTTGCTAACAATGCCTGCAGTACCTTGGTCGGTTATGAACTTCCCCGGCTCCAATGAGTGCAAGCGGTCGATCTCCCCTGGTACGCACGGACAGAGACAGATACACAGTCCCCTCCCCGATTTTATCATGTAGACAAAAAGAATGGTCATCACTAGCTTCATAAACCTGACCATTTCTATAATTTCTCTTCTTAAAACCTAATCTTAACCCTAGCTTTAACCACACTGCTAACCCTAACCTTCTTTCGGCTTCATGGCTTTGGAAACTAGTGGAAACAAGAGATATCTCCGGTGGAAACCTATGTCACTTTGATTACTATGTTACTTTTGTTGCCATTTCACTGTGTGATAATTATGTCAATAAAAATGTAAATGTGATTTGGTTTTGGTTCTCAGTACACTAAAGTGATATAATAAGAACTAAATCCTGTCAAATTAAATGTTTAATTGACAGGCTTCTCACAGTCAAATGACAACAAAAGTGACATAGTAATCAAAGTGACATAGTAAAGGAATCAAATAAGCTACGTTGTAAATTCACTATACACTGCATTTGGAATGTATTCTGACCCCTTACGTAATGGCCTTATTCTAAAATGTCTACAATTGTTTTTTCCCCTCATCAATATACATACAATTCTTTGTTGAAGCACCTTTGTCAGCGATTACAGCCTCGAGTCTTCTTGGGTATCACCTTACAATCTTGGTACACCTGTTCAAGTCCGTGCTCTGGCTGGGCCACTCAAGAACATTCAGAGACTTGTTCCGAAGCCACTCCTGTGTTGTCTTGGCTGTTTGATTAAGGACGTTGTCCTGTTGGAAGGTGAACCTTTGCCCCAGTCTGAGGTGCTCTGGAGCAGGTTTCCATCAAGGATCTCTCTGTACTTTGCTCCGTTCATCTTTCCCTCAATCCTGACTAGTCTCCCAGTCCCTACAGCTGAAAAACATCACGATACTCTTACATTCGGCAGTGGAAAGAACAAGAAGAAAAAAAACCTGCAGGTTAATTAAAGCAATTCCCAATATCAGACATTACCTTTTTAATTCCATGCGCTATACATTTTGCTAGAATTTTTGCATCACAAAAGTGCAGTGTAAGGGGTCTCCAATTTATTTTAATGGACAGGGTCTTTATATTTAGAACTTGGATCATGTTTCAGTAATAATGAAATCAGACCTTCTTGTTGAGTAACTAATAATCTACCATGTGTGTAGGAGTGGTTAAAACATGCTAATAACGGTCCTCTGAGTGCATCAAAAAAGGTTTGGTATACTTCCACTGGTATGCCATCCAACTCTGGAGTTTTCACTGACTTAAAGGCTTTAATTGCATCAAGAAGTTCCTCCACTGTAATTTGGGATTCACATGCGATAATTAGTTAGTTAATTTTACATAATTAATAGAAAAAAATCCATACAATTATCTGGAGATGGAGGAGACTGAAATTAAAATGTGCTTAAACTACTTGCTTCCTCTTTCAAAATATTGTTTGGTGAATCATGGGTGACTCCATCATTGTCACAAGTTTCAGTAAATTATTTTTGGTGGCATTTCTAAATAATTTGGTGCATTTTCCCCCATATTCCATCCAGTTTGCTCTATTTTTTTATTTTGTTTTTCCTCTAACTTATTATGTGCCTCTATGGTACAGTTTTTATTGCTATCTATCTGTACTATTAGTCCTTCCATTTGCTTTGTTAATATGGACTCTTTTGACCTAAATTGCTTTTGTTTTAGAGATGAGTGCTGAATTGCATGGCCTCTAAAGGCACATTCATACAATAAGGGGATCTGCTGTACCCATGTTATGTCCTTTATAAATTCTTATGCCCTAGTTAAAAACAAATGATCATCCAATAGGCTGATTCAATTTCCAATATCCTTGCATACGTGGAAATTCTGTAAGAGTAATATATATGTCAATTATTTGATGGTCTGACCACATTCTGTCCCCTATCAACACATTTTAAACTTTTTATACCAGCGAGAATGACATAAGAAAGTAGTCAAGATGACTAGCTTGATTGAGCCTCTGCCATGTATATCTCACTAGGCCTGGATATTTAAGCCTCCATTTAAAGAGCATTCGGAAAGTATTCAGACCCCTTGACTTTTTACACATTTTATTACGTTACAGCCTTATCCTAAAATTGATGAAATAATGTTCCTCATCAATCTACACACAACACCCCATAATGACAAAGCAAAAACAGTTTTTAGAATTTTTGCTAATGTATAACTTTTTAAATATTTTTTAAATACCTTACTTACATAAGTATTCAGACCCTTGCTATGAGACTCGAAATTGAGCTCAATTGCATCCTGTTTCCATTGATCATCCTTGAAATGTTTCTACAACTTGATTTGAGTGGTACCTGTGGTACATTCAATTGATTGGGCATGATTTGGAAAGGCAGACACATGTCAGAGCAAAAACCAAGCCATGAGGTCCCAGGGCCCCCGAGACACCGGGACCCAAACTTCGAAAAGAGCACACAGTGCCACCCACAGAACAGAAGAAGATTAACCGCCAAAAGCATTTCCAACGCCCTCACCTCGATTTGTATTATGAACTCAGCAAAAAAAGAAATATCCTCTCACTGTCAACTGTGTTTATTTTCAGCAAACTTAACATGTGTAAATGTTTGTATGAACATAAGATTCAACAACTGAGACATAAACTGAGCAAGTTCCACAGACATGTGACTAACATAAATGGAATAATATGTCCCTGAACAAAGAGGGGTCAAAATCAAAAGTAACAGTCAGTATCTGGTGTGGCCACCAGCTGCATTAAGTACTGCAGTGCATCTCCTCCTCATGGACTGCACCAGATTTGCTAGTTCTTGCTGTGAGATGTTACCCCACTCTTTCATCAAGGCACCTGCAAGTTCCCGGACATTTCTGGGGGGAATGGTCCTAGCCCTCACCCTCCAATCCAACAGGTCCCAGACGTGCTCAATGGGATTGAGGTCCGGGCTCTTCGCTGGCCATGGCAGAACACTGACATTCCTGTCTTGCAGGAAATCACGCACAGAACGAGCAGTATGGCTGGTGGCATTGTCATGCTGGAGGGTCATGTCAGGATGAGCCTGCAGGAAGGGTACCACATGTCTTCCCTGTAAAGCACAGCGTTGAGATTGCCTACAATGACAATAAGCTCAGTCCGATGATGCTGTGACACACTGCCCCAGACCATGATGGACCCTCCACCTCCAAATCGATCCCGCTCCAGAGTACAGGCCTCGGTGTAACACACATTCCTTTGACGATGAACGCGAATCCGACCATCACCCATGTAGAGACAAAACCGCGACTCGTCAGTGAAGAGCATTTTTTTGCCAGTCCTGTCTGGTCCAGTGACGGTGGGTTTGTGCCCAAACGCGACTTGTTGCCGGTGATGTCTGGTGAGGACCTGCCTTACAACAGGCCTACAAGCCCTCAGTCCAGCCTCTCTCAGCCTATTGCGGACAGTCTGAGCACTGATGGAGGGATTGTGCATTCCTGGTGTAACTCGGGCAGTTGTTGTTGCTGTCCTGTACCTGTCCCGCAGGTGTGATGTTCGGATTTACCGATCCCGTGCAGCTGTTGTTATACACGGTCTGCCACTGCGAGGACGATCAGCTGTCCATCCTGTCTCCCTGTACCGCTGTCTTAGGCGTCTCACAGTTGCAATTTATTGCTCTGGCCACATCTGCAGTCCCCATGCCTCCTTGCAGCATGCCTAAGGCACGTTCACGCAGATGAAAAGGGACCCTTGGCATCTTTCTTTTGGTGTTTTTCAGAGTCAGTAGAAAGGCCTCTTTAGTGTCCTAAGTTTTCATAACTGTGACCTTAATTGCCGACCGTTTGTAAGCTGTTAGTGTCTTAACGAACATTCCACGGGAGAATGTTCATTCATTGTTTGTGGTTCATTGAACAAGCATTGGAAACAGTGTTTTGGGATTTTTATGAATGATCTTTGAAAGACAGGGTCCTGAAAAAGGGACGTTTCGTTTTTTGCTGAGTTTATATAGTTATCAATACATACACTTCCGTTCAAATGTTTGGGGTCCCTTAGAAATGTCCTTATTTTTTAAAGAAAAACACTTTTTTGCCCATTAAAATAACAAATTGATTAGAAATACATGGTTAACGTTGTAAATGACTATTGTAGCTGGAAACGGCAGATTTTTTTATGGAATATCTACATAGGCGTACAGAGACCCATTATCAGCAACCATCACTCCTGTGTTCCAATGGAACTTTGTGTTAGCTAATCCAAGTTTGTCATTTTAAAAGACTAGTTGATCATTAGAAAACCTTTTTGCGGCCTCCCGGGTGGCGTGAGTGGTTAAGGGTGCTGTACTGCAGCGCCAGCTGTGCCATCAGAGCCCCTGGGTTCGCGCCCAGGCTCTGTCGTAACCGGCCGCGACCGGGAGGTCCGTGGGGCGACGCACAATTGGCCTAGCGTCGTCCGGGTTAGGGAGGGATTGGTCGGTAGGGATCTCCTTGTCTCATCGCGCACCAGCGACTCCTGTGGCGGGCCGGGCGCAGTGCGCGCTAGCCAAGGTTGCCGGGTGCACGGCACATTGGTGCGGCTGGCTTCCGGGTTGGACGGCGCTGTGTTAAGAAGCAGGTTGGGTTGTGTATCGGAGGACGCATGACATTCAACCTTCGTCTCTCCCGAGCCCGTACGGGAGTTGTAGCAATGAGACAAGATAGTAGCTACTACAACAATTGGATACTACGAAATTGGGGAGAAAAAGGGGTCAAATAAAAAAAAATTACATTAAATAGTACCCGCAAAACACCAGTCTCAACGTCAGCAGTGAAGAGGCGACGCCGGGATGCTGGTCTTCTAGGCAGAGTTGCAAAGAAAAAGCCATATCTCAGACAGGCCAATAAAAATAAAAGATTAAGGTGGGCGAAAGAACAGACACTGCACGGAGTCGCCTCTTTGACACTAAGACTGGTGGGCACTATTTAATGAAGCTGACTTTTGAACTTTTGCTTATCTTAATTTCCACAATTCACAAATAATGTGCGTAATAATGTAGGCAGTGTCACGGCCGTTGTCGGAATGGTGAGCGTGGTGAGCGTTTATTTTATTTTATTTGGCCCCTAACAAAGACAACTTCCCACAATGACAGAAGGGAGGCCGTCGTTGGAGCCTTCGTGCTATGACTCTTAACTGGAGGCTTCGTGCCATGGATCATTACTGGAGTGAGGAGACGTATGGGCAGCCTGGTGCGTGGAGCTGCCACAGGGCTTACCAGGCAGGGGAGACACACAGGATTCCTGGTTCTGGGAGGAGGCACAGGACTCACCAGGCTGGGGAGACATACTGGAGGCTTGGTTCTTGGCGGAGGCACCGGATACACTGGGCCGTGGAGGCGCACTGGAGGTCTCGAGCGTAGAGCCTGCAGAACCCGTCCTAGCTGGATAGTTATCTTCGCCCTGCAAATGCGGGGCGCTGGCACAGAACGCACTGGGCTGTGTAGACGCACCGGAGACACAGTGCGCAGAGCCGTCGCAGGATATCCTGGGCCGAAGAGACGCACTGAAGACCAGGCGCGCTGAGCCGGCACCATCCGTCCTGGCTGGATGCTCACCCTAGCCCAGCAGATGCGGGGAGCTGGGATGTAGCGCACCGGGCTGTGATCGCGCACTGGAGACACCGTGCGCTTCACCGCATAACACGGTGCCTGACCAGTACCACGCTTCTCCCCACGGTAAACACGGGGAGTTGGCTCAGGTCTATAACCTGACTCCGCCAATCTCCCCGTGTGCCCTCCAAAATATTTTGGGGGGCTGCCTCTCGTGCCTGCTACATTGCAGTGACTCCTGGTATCGTTGTCGTTCCTCCCTTGTCCCCTGCCATAACATGCTCCCATGTCCAAGATGTCCTCCACTCGCTCTTCTTCCGTGCTCTTCTTCCGGGCCCAGGATCCATGCTCCTCCTGGCCACGCTGCTTGGTCCCTTGGTGGTGGGAGGTTCTGTCACGGCCATCGTCGGAATGAGACCAAGGTGCAGCGTGGTGAGCGTACATTTTATTTTATTTGTTAAAATGTCACCAACAAAACAAGAAATACCAAAAACGACCGTGAAGCTTACAAAGGCTATAGTGCCCCTAACAAAGACAACCTCCCACAATGGCAGAAGGGAAAAAGCTGCCTAAGTATGATTCCCAATTAGAGACAACAATAGACAGCTGTCCCTGATTGAGAACCATACCCGGCCAAAACATAAAAAAAGAAAAACATAGAAAACAGAACATAGAATGCCCACCAAAATCACACCCTGACCAAACCAAATAGAGACACTAAAAGGCTCTCTAAGGTCAGGGCGTGACAGGCAGTTCATGCAAAGGTTTGTTACCTAGAAGCAGTATTGCCATTACAAAGGTTACATTTTTGGCAAGCAATTATTATTTTAGGAAACAATTATTGTGATTCATCCTACAGTGCCTTGCGAAAGTATTCGGCCCCCTTGAACTTTGCGACCTTTTGCCACATTTCAGGCTTCAAACATAAAGATATAAAACTGTATTTTTTTGTGAAGAATCAACAACAAGTGGGACACAATCATGAAGTGGAACGACATTTATTGGATATTTCAAACTTTTTTAACAAATCAAAAACTGAAAAATTGGGCGTTTGAAGCCTGAAATGTGGCAAAAGGTCGCAAAGTTCAAGGGGGCCGAATACTTTCGCAAGGCACTGTATATTGTCCCTAACATCATAACCCCATAGCAACAGATGTGGGATACATACACACACACACACATACTCGTACACACTCGACCCCTCTCCCCCACAAACAACCACAAGCTCAGATGTTCAACAGTTGTTCCATCCCCGAGCCCAACTCAAGAAAGGCCTTGATGTGTGAAGACAGTTGCAGTTGTTTGAGAAGGCATGCAGAATTTAGCAAAAAAAATTGGCAAAAATATGTCAATTGTATTAATCAATGTCAAGTCCTAGCTGTTGGAGATCAGGTACACCCCGTTCCCCTGAAACACACACACGCTGGTCCCCCGTTGTGATCATTTTCCCAAGTATCTCTGTGCAGTCAGACCTTTGATTATTCCGTGCCACCAGGGCCACAGTAATTTATCCAGTCTCTGATTGTCTTGAGTGTGACCCCCTCCCCATGGGTTACTGCAGCTAGTGTTGCCAGCACTGCCACTACCTGGGTGGGGGCACCCCACCCAAATCCCCACCGGCTAGGTACAAGGTTGTCAAGGTTCTCATTAACAGCTTTGAGAATTTCCTTGTATATTACGCTCACCCATCAGGGGACTTTGGCTTTGTAGGCCCAACACTGCCACTAGCCTCATACCATGAATATGCATATCCATCTCGAGACCATTCCGATTTTTCACAAAGTTGCCGGGATGTTACGTGTCCTATTTATATCAGTACATTCGTAACAACGTAAGCAGTATGAAACATCTATTCAATCAAATAAACCTCACGTAGCAAATAAGCCATATTTCAACACTTTCATTGACCTCCATACAGAAAGTCCCTACCATGTAGGCGAAACAACGAAACATCGCCATCTGCTGGAGGGAGACAGATTTCCGCGGAGTTGGGCCTCTCTCTTCCCCATCCTCTCTGTGGAAACCAGGTCTCACGTAAATTATCCCGAAGCTTCGTGAAACATTAGAGGAACTGTCGCGACAGTGTTGTCGCTTTACGTCATCCCGCCATTTTAAGTTGAGGACAAATATTTTTTCTGGCAAGAAGCTAACCAAGCTGAAGCTCAAGTATATTCAACTGTGGGGAAACATCTTGCGTTGAACAATTAGAGTGCACGCTCTTATTCCACGTTGCCTGATTCGGGCTCTCTGAGTTTTAAAGGGATTGAATGAAGAGTTAAGGTGAGTGGGCCAGAAATGTGTAGTGTCCCTGAGTGGAGGCACGAGGCCTACGCTGGACAGTGGTTAGCGTTTTGGTAGATAACGTTACATATACCAGTTTAGTTAACCGAACTAGACCTGTTAAAATGTACCACATTTGCACCATATTTCATTTTAGGTATCTGGTATTTCTGTAGTTAACTAGCTTAAAGCTTTGGTGGATTGGCTAAGGTCCATTGTTTGACTGCGTTGTTAGCCTCAGTTAGCCCACTGAGGTGTCTCGTCGGAAGCCAGACTAATCTAATCAAATTGTATTGGTCACATACACTCGCAATAACATTTGCTAACCATGTATAACGAAATGCTTGTTCTAAAGGCGTCCTTATCCGGAACAGTTGGTGCATATATTACGGAATTTTGTGACATTTTTGTTCGTTTTAGTCTTGAAGGTGCAATTCGAAGGACTCTCCCTGCGCTATGTACACGCAGAGATTAATGGGATGCTTGAGGGGGGAGGCATCCCGTTAGTTCATTTTTTAGGCTGTTCGTGCGAACATTTGTTTTTCACAAGTTCGGTGCAAAAGTCAACGCCCCTTCGTTGCTCATTGGTCAACAGTAGGGATTCTAAAAATTAACTGTTTGTGTAATAGCGGGTTCTCATTGTGTGGTTATCCAGCAGAAGTAGACTCTGTTCTCTGCTTTCACAGGTCAGTGTGGATTGCACATTTTGGTCACCGAGAAAATATAATAAAAAGCGAATGGAAACTTCAATTGCACCACTGTTTAACTTTACCTTACACCTATAAACTATTCCCCAAAACCGACCAACCCATCCCACTACTTTGACCCTACATTTTCCTACACTAGGCCTGGGAGAATGGAACCCCTTCTCTCAACGTACTGCAGATCTTCTGTGTTAAAATCTTACACCCAAATATTTATCTGCTGCTGCAACTACCATGTATCTTCTGTGATTTCTGCTCCATCAGTATTAGAGGTTGACCGATTAATCGGAATGGCTGATTTAATTAGGGCCTATTATAACAATCGGTAATCTGCATTTTTGGACACCGATCATGGCCGATTACATTGCACTTCACGAGGAGACTGCGTGGCAGGCTGACCTGTTATGCGAGTGCAGCAAGGAGCCAAGGTAAGGTGCTAACTAGCATTAAACGTATCTTATAAAAAAACAACCAGTTTTAACAATCACTAGTTGATTAGTATCAACATGGTTGATATTACTAGTTTATCTAGCTTGTCCTGTCTGGCATATAAATTAACAGGCACCGCATTGATTATCATTGAATCACAGTCTACTTCTCCAAACGGGTGATTTAACAAGCGCATTTGCGAAAAAGCACTCGTTGCACCAATGTGTACCTAAACATCAATGCCTTTCTTAAAATCATTACACAACTAAAACATTTTAAACCTGCATATTTAGTTAATATTTACTTGCTAACATTAATTTATTTTAACTAGGGAAATTGTCACTTCTCTTGCGTTCTGTGCAACAGTCAGGGTATATGCAGCACTTTACTGCGTTTGCCAGCAGCTCTTCTCAATGCTTCAAACATTTGTGCTGTTTATGACTTCTGTTTATGACTTTTATGACTTCAAGATTATCAACTCCCGAGATTTGGCTGGCCATACTGAAGTGCCTATAAGAACATCCAATAGTCAAAGGTATATGAAAAACAAATGGTATAGAGAGAAATAGTCCTATAATAACTACAACCTAAAACTTATTACTTGGGAATATTGGACTCATGTTAAAAGGAACCACCAGCTTTCTCATGTTCTGAGCAAGGAACTTAAACGTTAGCTTTTTTACATGGCACATATTGCACTTTTACTTCTCCAACACTTTGTTTTTGCATTATTTAAACCAAATTGAACATGTTTCATTATTTATTTGAGACTAAATAGATTTTTATTGATGTATTATATTTAGTTCAAATAAGTGTTCATTCGGTATTGTTGTAATTGTCATTATTGTGTGTGTATGTACTGTGGGGCAAAAGGTATTTAGTCAGCCACCAATTGTGCATGTTCTCCCACTTAAAAAGATGAGAGGCCTGTAATTTTCATCATAGGTACACTTCAACTATGACAGACAAAAAAAGAAAAAAATCCAGAAAATCACATTGTAGAATTTAATGAATTTATTTGTAAATTATGGTGGAAAATAAGTTTTTGGTCACCTACAAACAAGCAAGATTTCTGGCTCTCACAGACCTTCTTTAAGAGGCTCCTCTGTCCTCCACTCGTTATCAGTATAAAAGACACCTGTCCTCAACACCCCCCTATCCACATCGATGGAACAGTAGTGGAGAGGGTAGTAAGTTTTAAGTTCCTCGGCATACACATCACAGACAAACTGAATTGGTCCACTCACACAGACAGCATCGTGAAGAAGGCGCAGCAGGGCCTCTTCAACCTCAGGAGGCTGAAGAAATTCGGCTTGTCACCAAAAGCACTCACAAACTTCTACAGCTGCACAATCGAGAGCATCCTGGCGGGCTGTATCAACGCCTGGTACGGCAACTACTCCGCCCACAACCGTAAGGCTCTCCAGAGGGTAGTGAGGTCTGCACAACGCATCACCGGGGGCAAACTACCTGCCCTCCAGGACACCTACACCACCCGATGTCACAGGAAGGCCATAAAGATCATCATGGACATCAACCACCCGAGCCACTGCCTGTTCACCCCGCTATCATCCAGAAGGCGAGGTCAGTACAGGTGCATCAAAGCTGGGACCGAGAGACTGAAAAACAGCTTCTATCTCAAGGCCATCAGACTGTTAAACAGCCACCACTAACATTGAGTGGTTGCTGCCAACACACTGACTCAACTCCAGCCACTTTAATAATGGGAAATTATGTAAAATATATCACTAGCCACTTTAAACAATGCTACCTAATATAATGTTTACATACCCTACATTATTCATCTCATATGTATACGTATATACTGTGCTCTATATCATCTACTGCATCTTTATGTAATACATGTATCACTAGCCACTTTAACTATGCCACTTTGTTTACATACTTATCTCATATGTATATACTGTACTCGATACCATCTACTGTATCTTGCCTATGCTGCTCTGTACCATCACTCATTCATATATCTTTATGTACATATTCTTTATCCCCTTACACTGTGTATAAGACAGTAGTTTTGGAATTGTTAGTTAGATTACTTGTTGGTTATTACTGCATTGTCGGAACTAGAAGCACAAGCATTTCGCTACACTCGCATTAACATCTGCTAACCATGTGTATGTGACAAATAAAATTTGATTTGAAACAGTCACACTCCAAACTCCACTATGGCCAAGACCAAAGAGCTGTCAAAGGACACCAGAAACAAAATTGTAGACCTGCACAAGGCTGGGAAGACTGAATCTGCAATGGTTAAGCAGCTTGGTTTGAAGAAATCAACTGTGGGAGCAATTATTAGGAAATGGAAGACATACAAGACCACTGATAATCTCCCTCGATCTGGGGCTCCACGCAAGATCTCACCCCGTGGGGTCAAAATGATCACAAGAACGGCGAGCAAAAATCCCAGAACCACCTAGTGGACCTAGTGAATGACCTGCTGAGAGCTGGGACCAAAGTAACAAAGCCTACCATCAGTAACACTACGCTGCCAGGGACTCAAATCCTGCAGTGCAAGATGTGTCCCCCTGCTTAAGCCAGTACATGTCCAGGCCCGTCTGAAGTTTGCTAGAGAGCATTTGGATGATCCTGAAGAAGATTGGGAGAATGTCATATGGTCAGATGAAACCAAAATATAACTTTTCGGTAAAAACTCAACTCATGTTTGGAGGACAAAGAATGCTGAGTTGCAGCCAAAGAACACCATACCTACTGTGAAGCATGGGGGTGGAAACATGCTTTGGGGCTGTTTTTCTGCAAAAGGACCAGGACGACTGATCCGTGTAAAGGAAATAATGAATGGGGCCATGTATCATGAGATTTTGAGTGAAAACCTCCTTCCATCAGCAAGGGCATTGAAGATGAAACGGGTCTTTCAGCATGACAATGATTCCAAACACACCGCCTGGGCAACGAAGGAGTGGCTTCGTAAGAAGCATTTCAAGGTCCTGGAGTGGCCTAGCCAGTCTCCAGATCTCAACCCCATAAATCTTTGGAGGGAGTTGAAAGTCTGTGTTGCCCAGCAACAGCCTCAAAACATCACTGCTCTAGAGGAGATCTGCATGGAGGAATGGGCCAAAATACCAGCAACAGTGTGTGAAAACTTTGAAGACTTACAGAAAAAACATTTGACCTCTGTTATATACCCTTTGTTGGAAATGACAAAGTATGGAGAAACTTTTGTTATTGACAATACTTATTTTCCACCATAATTAGCAAATAAATTCATTAAAAATCCTACAATGTGATTTTCTGGATTGTTTTTCCCCCTCATTTTGTCTGTCATAGTTGAAGTGTACCTACTTGCACAATTGGTGGCTGACTAAATACGTTTTTGCCCCAGTTATGTATGTGTGTGTGTGTAATATATAAATAAAATTGGCAGATTAATCGTATCGGCTTTTTTTGGTCTTCCAATAATCGGTATCGGCATTGAAAAATCATAATCGGTCGACCTCTATTCAGTGTAGTTGATCACCATGGCTATAAATGCAAGAAATCCTACTCACTCGGGGGCTCCCAGTTGACTCTCTCTCACCCTCGGGCTATTCTCTGCTCTATTCACTGCCTCAACATAGGCTGCTTTTTGCACCACTCGAACTCTGGCAATCTCAACCTGTTTCTCGGGGCACTTTTGATCCCCAAGTGCATGGGCATCCCCACAGTGCTTTCTCTATCCTAACTGTACACTCCCTCTGACTATGCCCTCCTGTACATTTCTCATATTGTGCGATCTCCATTCTATACACTGCTGCAACATGTCCAAATTGTAACTGACTTCAGTGGGCAAATGCGCCCTTTCGATGGCCACTGGCATGCTGGAGAAGTGTGCCCTTCATGGATTAATCCCTGTTTCAACTGTACCGGGCAGATTGCAGACAGCATGTGTGGGTGAGCGGTTCGTCAACGTTGTGAATAGGGTGCCCCATGATAGCGGTGGGTTTATGGTACGAGCTGGCATTCGCTACGGACAGCTAACACAATTGCATTTTATCGATGGCAATTTGAATGCACAGAGATACAGTGATGAGATGCTGAGGCCCATTGTCGAAACATGGAGTGATGGATGAATGGCACAACATGATAATGCACGGCCCCATGTCGCAAGGATCTGTACACAATTCCAGGAAGCTGAAAATGTCGGTTCTTCCATGGCCTGCATACTCACCAGACATGTCACCCATTGATCATGTTGGGATGCTCTGGATCGATGTGTACGACAGCGTGTTCCAGTTCCCGCCAATATCCAGCAATTTCGCACAGCCATTGAGGAGTGGGACAATATTCCACAGGCCACAATCAACTGCACTGCATGAGGCAAATGGTCATGCCAGATACTGACTGGTTTTCTGATCCACGTCCTTTTTTCCGTGGTATCGCTAACAGCTACATCTGTATTTTCAGTTGTGAAATCCAAAGATGACGTCCTAATGCTTTTTTTTATTTCAATTGACTGATTTCCTTAATATGAACTGTAACTCAGTAAAATCTTAAGTTGTTGTGTTTTTAATTTTTAATTTTGTGGTGTATCAGCCTAAAGCATTCACTTTCTGCTAGCTAGCTATCCTTGTAAATGTTTTTGGGGGAGAAATCTCATGTTGGCGAGTTAACGTTAACCTCTGATCTCCCCATCCCGGATCCGGGATCGTGAATACAGACTCAAGCTCATTACCATAACGCGACGTTAACTATTCATGAAAATCGCAAATGAAATTAAATGAATCTATTTGCTCTCAAGCTTAGCCTTTTGTTAACAACACTGTCATCTCAGATTTTCAAAATATGCTTCTCAACCATAGCTAAACAAGCATTTGTGTAAGAGTATTGATAGCCTAGCATTGCATTAAGCCTAGCATTTAGCATGCAACATTTTCCACAAAAACCATAAAAGCATTCAAATAAAATCATTTACCTTTGAAGAACTTCAGATGTTTTCAATGAGGAGACTCTGTTAGATAGCAAATGTTCCGTTTTTACAAAAAATATTATTTGTGTAGGAGAAACCGCTCCGTTTTGTTCATCACGTTTGGGTAAGAAAAAAAAAGTCATTTAAACTTTTTTCCAAATTAACTCCATAATATCGACAGAAACATGGCAAACGATGTTTAGAATCACTCCTCAAGGTGTTTTTCACATATCTATCGACGATAAAATCCATCGTGGCAGTTTACTTTCAATTCTGAAGAAATGGAACGCGCATGGACCTACAGATTACGCACACAGGACACCGGGCGGGACACCGGGTAAATGTAGTCTCTTATGGTCAATCTTCCAATGATATGCCTACAAACACGTCACAATGCTGCAGACACCTCGGGGAATAGACAGAAAGCGCAGGCTCATTCCTGGCGCATTCACAGCCATATAAGGAGACATTGGAACACAGCTCCTTCAGAATCCGGGGCATTTCCTGTATGAAACTTCATCTTGGTTTCGCCTGTTGCATTAGTTCTGGGGCACGCACAGATAATATCTTTGCAGTTTTGGAGACGTCAGAGTTGTCTCTTTCCAAGGCTGTCAATTCCATGCATAGTCGAGCATCTTTTCGTGACAAAATATTGCGCTTAAAACGGGCACGTCTTTTTATCCAATAATGACACAGCGCCCCTATAGGTTCAACAGGTTAACCTGTGACTTTCCGGCCTTCATTTTCCTTGAAAATGGGAAGATTTGAGCATTGTTTGGCAACATTGATCAGTTTTCGACACTAGCTTCGAAGCTAGTTCCACACATCAAAATAAGATGTTGCCTTACCTTGCTAGCTACATGGAAATCATTTAGCTAGCTTTGCAGAAGAAATTTAGCTGCACATGGTTATCGCAATGGTCTTCCAAGCCTTTGTGGCTCTGTCCACACTGCCTAATGACAACACTGATGCAACCAACTCCATGTCTGCATATTATTAGTTACTATGTAGTATGTAAACTAAACATGTCGTTTTCTCGCTGCAGGTGAAAGATGACCCAGTTTTTACCCCCCAATCTGCTGGCCCTATTTGCACCGCGGGACCCCATACCATTTCTGACCCAGTTGGAGAAGCTTCCACATGAGAAACACCACAACCAACCATACTGTGGCATCGCTCCCTTCATCAGGCACTTTGAGGTAAGGCAAACCTACCTAGTTCTTGTGCAATTACTCTTCATTAATGAGATGGATAGTTGGCTATTTGATTGAATGCCTTTGGCCCTCTAGCTTTTCTTAGCCTAACTTTTGGACTGTTTTGATAGGATCCCAGAGATGCCCCTCCCCCTACTAGGGCAGAAACTCGTGATGAGAGGTTGGAGAGAAAGGTGAGACAATTGGAAGAGGGGTTACTTTCTTTTGGACATTTTCTTTCACTTTTAGTCTCTGAAACCTCAATGCGTATCTGAATGAGATTGGATAACTTGGAATCTTCAGTAGGTTGTACTAGTACATGGCTTTAATGTACATGGCTTTAATGTACATGTACAGTACCCATTTGGGGTTTGAGTCTGAGGGGCCTAGCTAACCTGTGTCTGTTTTACAGAGGAGGGAGAAGATCGAGAGGAGGCAGACGGTTGTGGAGACAGAACTGAAACTCTGTAAGTTGACATGATGAGCTTGTGACATTCATAGGATTTTCTGAAAGTTGAAGTCATGTTGTAATATTGGCTTCTGCCTTCTAGGGGATCCACACAATGACCCCAATGCTCAGGGGGATGCCTTCAAGACCCTGTTTGTGGCTCGTGTTGTAAGTGCATTATACAGGCTCTTCCATGGCATCTTTACCTTCCATCCTGTTTTGGCCATTGATACTTAAACCGGGTAGTGATTAATAACAAATGAAGCACACATACACCACAATATAATGAAAGAAAATGCAGATGCTTTGTTATCGAATGGTATGAAAGACAGAAGTGTGTTCTGAGGACAATTCTAAGACCAAGCTGCCAGTGAAGTTTACACCTTTTGTATTTGGCACATGTGATCGATGTTAACTGTTATCATTGCTGCAGAATTATGACACAACGGAATCCAAGCTTCGCCGTGAGTTTGAGGTCTATGGACCCATCAAAAGGGTAAGTTTTGTCTCCCAAACCACCCATTGGTTTTACAATACAACTTATTGGCCATTTGTTAGTGGCAGTTGGTCCTCTTGCCCCCCCCCCAGCTTGTTCAGCTAGCTTTATTATAGTTGCTCTCTCTTCCAGATCTACATAGTCTACAACAAGCGGTCAGGGAAGCCCAGAGGCTACGCCTTCATAGAGTACGAGCACGAGAGAGACATGCACTGTGAGTACCACGAGAGACCAACCCCCTTATAACCCACCATCTCAAATGGGTGTCTGAATGCTGGGAGGGTACGTAGGTGGGATAGTATTTGTTGAAGGACTCGTGTAAGTGAGAAATGACGACGGCACCAGATTGTGGCAGCTTACAAATGGTTGTAATTTCACTATAGCTTTAGAAGTTGTAGCAGTTGGTGTTGCTGACTATTAGTTAACATCAGCACCTTATACTCTTGCCCAGTGTACGAGGAAGCCTCTTTACTGAATAGCACCTTTTTTATGGTGCAAACTGACTAGGCTCTGTTTTTAAAGTGTTTTTTTCTTTCTGTACTGCACTAGCAGCTTATGCTGTCCCTGGTGTGATTTCCCATTGACGGGCCAGGATGGGTGTTGGTTTTACATCTATCCATAGGTCTAGGCCCACTCTTAATATCTGCCAAATTTAAAAAAATAAAATGTTCACACTGCTGAGGCACACTGAGCTGTTCTGCGCTGGTCTGATGATGCTGCGAGGACATGTTGAATGGAAAGTATCCAGAGTATGGTTTGGATTGGAACAATGGTATGAAAAGAGTCAGACAAGAACTAGCTGACAAGTAGGCTTGGGCGGTATCCAGATTGTCATGCTTTCATAATGACCTTGTCATACTGGGATATTCGGTAATACTGGCACTGAACCCAAGCGGTGCTGTTTTCAAAACCCACTGATACTCTAATCTGAAGGTTAGCATTGCTAACAAGTACATGTAAAATTCCATTGAATGCTAGCCGCATTGTGAACATTTTGTACAGTTTCTGACCTAAACTATACAAGTAACTCAAATGCTACACAGTTTGCTGCATGCACAAAACCAATATATGCCAACAAGGCTCTTGATCCAGGAGGGGATTATCTGCTGTTACCAAGCGAATGCTTGATTTTTGGAAGAAGCTAACCACTTAGCTAGATGGCTAACTAGCTACTAAATTAGCCAACCAAACACAGAGGAGAACTTTTAGACCTTCTGTAATTAGATCACCTGGCTCATGCGGCACAACAGTGAATGACTCCCAAGGCTCCGGTCTCTCGTAGTTGTGTGCTTGTAAACAAACACCACATGACAGGGGACTACAGTAAGCTGCATTATAATGTAACGGGTGAAATTAAGAACTCAATGTTTATCTCCTAATGTATTGTACAAGTTGACTGCAGGTATTTACTTAAGTAGCTACAAATGTTAAAATGTATCAAATTTGAAAGAAATTATTTCAACAGTATGGAAAAACCATCCTTGTCTTTTTCCAAATACCCCGGTATACGGTATAACGCCCAAGCCTACTGGCAAGGGGGTTAAAAATATGGATCCACAGTCCATACAAGTTGAAGGTATAACTCTGAACACAAGGGTCACCAAAATCCATCCATCCTTTTTATTTTCAGAACTTTGAGTTTAGAATGGCTATGTTATTAATTAGGGGAAACAAGGTGCTGAGTGAGGTTTGTGTGACGTCTGTCTTGTGTTTGTGGAGCATGATGACCTCTTGACTAACTCAAGAAAGGGTTTCTGTACTGCACTTGTCTGAGTGAGTGCAGTTAGTCCAGCCATGGCACTTCTATGTGGCGGTGCCATTCGGTGGGAAGATTTGGCCTATGTCTTGTATGTATAAACAACTTCTAAGCCTTGTTCTTCTGGTCACCTTGAATGCCTTTGCTTGCATTAGGTTAGGCCTGTAATGATTAGTGTTAAGTCCTCTGTGGAACGGGTGGGTTCCCTGGTTGGACCACGCTACAGGCCACCAACAGGCTAGTACCCCCCCCCCCCCTCCCAACTTGTCTGGTTAACTTGGGTACCCTCCTCTCTGTGCTTTTGTGTGACACTAGGCCATTTCTATCAGCTCATATCAGTGGTCCTCCACCCTGGTCCTGGCATTATTGTCATTTATCGTATTTAAATTATCGTATTTAAATTCAGGCAGGCGGGTGTTCCCGGTCTAAATCTGGCCTCTAAGATTGCTACTTACTGGCTACCTTCCAGGCCGACTACATTGCAGTCACTTGCCAGATATCACATCACCTGGGTAGGTGTTTTACATATCAGCTAATCATATAAAATAAGAATCGGATGCCTGACTGCTAGTCGGTGATGAGGCAAGTATCCACACAGAGCGACTGCAATGTAGCTGGCCTGAAAAGCAGCCACTGATTAATTGCTGGAACACTTAGGGTCATGCACCCATGGTGCAATGAACAGACAGGGAGTAGTGTTCCCCGGGACCAGGGTCACCCACCCTTGGTATGATGTGACTCAGGTGAGGGTTGACTTGAGGGGATGTCTATGCTGGCTCTGCAGTGTATTAATTGTTTGTTGTTCTCATTGCCACTGCAGCCGCCTATCTGTGATGGCTATTGGCCAGAGCTGGCTTGCAGATGATGATGATGATGATGATGATGATGGTTATGATACATCTACACCCTACTACCACAGCTCAGTATATGGTTGGTATGATGGGTTTGTATGATGGGTAAGCTTTCTTTCCACCCTCCATCCTATTTAGGGAAGAGGAGCTACGTTCAATGGGCAAAGCACATTTTTGTTTGAAGCTGCTTATGTTGCTTGAACAATATTGACATTAATAAGATGGCGCTGGTGCTTTGACCATTGAATGCACCCCCCCAGGCCATTAGTCAGTTATTGGGTGCCCTATGAGTTTTCCTTTTGTGTTAAAGCCACCTCAGATGTATCCATTTTAGCACTTTGTTTTTTACAAATAGACCGAAGTGCTTTTACTATTTGAGTATTTTAGTTGTCTGAAACAGCATTTTATCAAGTTGTCTCTTGCATAATCATTAAGAAAAGGGCAATATATTGCATAACATTGCATCAAAAAGACCACACGTCCAAAACAAAATCCCCTAGCATTGTAAGTTAAGGTCCTTTCTTGTGTGCGTTGAGCTGGCTTTAATGGAATAGGGTTACGAAGGGACTCTAAACACTTTTACAGCAAGGCACATACTTATGCGCACATTTAGCTTTGTCCCTACTATATAACTAGGCAAGAGCAGATGCCAACAAGAGCATAGCGGTAGCTCATTCAGACATGGCAGTCATCTCACCCCCAGATCTCTTTAGCACAGCTGATAGCAAGGATCCCGTGTATACAGCTAATAGAACCAGTCTAGTGAGGAAACATGTCACCACTTTTACTAGCCTACATTTATTCTAGCCTACACCAAACACATCCAATTTTCTGTAGATACATACCTTTCTGTTTCTTAAAAAAATATTTTTTGGATATGCACCGTATGTGTGCTTGTATAGTAAGATTGTATTTAGGCCATGTTTTCGAGTCGTTTTTGGGGTCGAGGTAAGGCAACCCCCGTTTGAGTAAAGTCCTGTCTGATTGGTTGAGAAGGTTATGGTTTGTGGTAAGACAAACCTGGATTGGTTAGGTTAGTGAGGGGTTGTGGTAAGGCCCCCTGGGTAGTATAAACGTGTGAGATGTCATTAAAGTACAGCGATAATTTGCCATGCTCTAGAGAGGGTTCTGGTAAGGCCCTCAGATTGGCTATGAAAGTGAGTGGTTCTGGTAAGGCCCTCTGATTGGATATAAAGAGGAAAGAGTCCTCTGTGCCGTTTCCCATTGGATCGTCTACCACAGCAGAGCAGACCAGTGTAGAGGCCAGGATGGGTCATCATGGATCTCGCCGAATTCTTCGGTCATAATAGACTGATCCCAAGACTGTCTGGGCCAAGGGAGTATATATTTGTGTGTGTTCTGAGTTTGATTCAGAAGCTGCAGCTTCTATGTGGTAAATCTGGCAGGAGCCTGCCATGTTGACTTGCAACTGGAAGCCCTATGCTCTGAGAGGTTCTGAGTCCGACACTGCGCTCGTGTCCAGGCGGTGGTAAGATAGTTGGTGAAAAACAAACACAGCAGCCCATAAAACTCCCACTAAGGTATGTGAACATGGTCACATTTAACATTGGCTCGTATTGAGATGACCCCTCCCCTATATCTCCCCCTCTAGACCAGTATTACAAGGTCAGAGGTTGTATGTAAGGCAACCTAATTTACTCTAGTCTCAATATAGTCTGAAGCACAACATATATTGGGTAAGAAGATTGCAGCATTGCCATACAAGGTTGTGTACTCTGGCAATCAGAGTAAATATTCAGGAACTCAAACCAATGTGTCACAGAATTTGTTAGTTTGGCATGGTGGGATCTTTGTCTATAAAATTGAATTATGTGCGAAATTGCGGTGTAAATGCCTTTTGTGCAAAATATTGATTGTAATAATAATCTTATCAAATGACTATATAGTGTGTGTATGTGGTCCTCCCATTACGAATTGGGGAAACCATTCAGTTTGATAGGCTACCGATAAAATATGTGTGGTGAAAAGTGCACGGCGATAAGCTTGATTTTCCTTTCCAATAAATATCGAGGGTCTTATGCTTGTGACATGATGATCGATGTTTGACTGCCGTGACAAAATATTATCTCATCCATTATCTCGTGTAGACTAGCCTATCCGTACTGTATATGCAATCTGTTGGCTAGAGCACACATGCCAAGACCAGCGTAGGCACATTTGCTATTAAACGCAGGTTTGTGACTACTCAATTTACATTTTTATACATCAGAACTTAAGCGAAAAATTAAGTTGTGTGCACTACGTCGTCACGCACCTTTTTTTAAATCCGCAACAAGTCAGTTTGGTGGGAAAAATTGCATTTACTTTGGATTTGAGAATATTTGCATTCAAATCTGTCGCCAATTGGATGGAAACATAGCTACTGGTAGAAAATCCCCAATTCCACCTGTAAGTGGATAGACGTGCTTTGGTAAGTGTCTGATTTGACGCACGGTGACGCCTATTCACTGTTCCTTCTGGGTAAGAGGTTGATGTGAAAATGCGGAAATGCATAAATATGGTGCGACATGAATTACTGTCATCTGATTTTAATTTCAAGTGCGCAAGCATTTTTCACAGCAGGCTCTCAAACGCACTCCACAACGAAGTACTGTCAACTGCTTGGACTACTTTGTTTACATTTTATTCATTTAGCAGACACACTTATCCAGAGCGACTTACAGGAGCCGTTAGGGTTTGCTCAAGGGCACATTGACAGATTTGTCACCTAGTCTACTCGGATTTGAACCACCGACCTTTCGGTTACTAGCCCAACGCTCTTAACCGTTGGCTAACCACTAGGGACACGCAGTATTCAGTAATAAAGCATTATTGGTAATGGTCTATTTATCTGATTACCGTAGCTTTTAAATTAATGCATTTTTACAGAATCCCATGAGATTAAAGTTATGAAAGGCTGGGTATTTTCTAAATCACTGGAGCTATTTAAATTAATATAGTTTCATGTAAAAATCTTTGCAATGCTACATGAGCCATTCATGTTGCACACTGTAATTTAAGGGTATACATATAAACTCAGCAAAAAAAGAAACGTCCCTTTTTCTGGACCCTGTCTTTCAAAAGATAATTAGTAAAAATCCAAATAACTTCACAGGTCTTGATTGTAAAGGGTTTAAACACTGTTTCCCATTCTTGTTCAATGAACCATAAACAATTAATGAACATGCACCTGTGGAACGGTCATTAAGACACTAACAGCTTAGATGGTAGATAATTAAGGTCACAGTTATGAGGACTTAGGACACTAAAAAGGCCTTTCTACTGACTCTGGAAAACACCAAAAGAAAGATGCCCAGGGTCCCTGCTCCTCTGCGTGAATGTGCCTTAGGCATGCTGCAAGGAGTCATGAGGACTACAGATGTGGCCAGGGCAATAAATTGCAATGTCCGTACTGTGAGACGCCCAAGACAGCACTACAGGGAGACAGGATGGACAGCTGATCGTCCTCGCAGTGGCAGACCACGTGTAACACCTGCACAGGATCGGTACATCCGGATGGCAACAACTGCCCGAGTTACACCAGGAACGCACAATCCCTCCATCAGTGCTCAGACTGTCCGCAATCGGCTGAGAGAGGCTGGACTGAGGGCTTGTAGGCCTGTTGTAGTAAGGCAGGTCCTCACTAGACATCACCGGCAACAACGTCGCCTATGGGCACAAACCCACCGTCGCTGGACCAGACGGGACTGACAAAAAGTGCTCTTCACTGACGAGTCGTGGTTTTGTCTCACCAGGGGTGATGGTTGGATTCTCTTTTATCGTCAAAGGAATGCGCGTTACACTGAGGCCTATACTCTGGAGTGGGATCGAGGTGGAGGGTCCGTCATGGTTTTGGGCGGTGTGTCACAGCATCATTGCCTGCTTTGACAACAAGCGCAGTCCAATCTCAATGCTGTGCTTAACAGAGAAGACATCCTCCTCCCTCATGTGGTACTCTTCCTGCAGGCTCATCCTGACATTACCCTCCAGCATGACAATGCCACCAGCCATACTGCATGTTCTGTGCGTGATTTCCTGCAAGACAGGAATGTCTGTGTTCTGGCATGGCCAGCGAAGAGCCCGGACCTCAATCCCATCGAGCATGTCTGGGGCCTGTTGGATTGAAGGGTGAGGGCTAGGACCATTACCCACAGAAATGTCCGGGAACTTGCAGGTGCCTTGTTGGAAGAGTGGGGTAATATCTCACAACAAGAACTGGCAAATCTGTTGCAGTCCATGAGGAGGAGATGCACTGCAGTACATAATGCACCAGATACCAACTGTTACTTTTGATTTTGACCCCCCTCCCCCCTGTTCAGGGACACATTATACCATTTTTGTTAGTCACATGAATGTCAAACTTGGCTGTGAGGATTTATTTTTGCTGAGTTTATAATTGATTTTCAGAATTTTTGCTTGCTACCTTAGATGTAATATTTTAGCTTATTTGTGGGCCAAGTCGAGACCGTTGATTGGTCTAAACTCCACTCTGGACCTTGGAAGCCTGTTCCCCTTAATCAGAGACTGATTTAGACCTGGGACACCAGGTGTGCTATTATAAGGTAGAACAGAAAAGCAGCAGGCTCGGGACCGCGTAGGGTAACACGCTGACCAAACCGGACGCGCGCATGTTGATTTTTGTACCCCCACACCAGACGTGATCAGGACACGCAGATTAAAATATCAAAACAAACTCTTAATCAATTATATTAATTTGGTGACAGGTCGAAAAGCATTAAACATTTATGGCAATTTAGCTAGCTAGCTTGAGTCTGTTAGCTAATTTGTCTTGGGATATATACATTGGGTTATTTTACATGAAATGCACAAGGTCCTCTACTCCGACAATTAATCCACAGATAAAACGGTAAACCAAATTCCTGTCTCATCTCTCCACCTCCCTCAGGGTTCTCTTTTACTTCTTTGGACTTTATATGGAGGTTGGCAACTAACTTTACGGTGCGTTACTACAACCAACAGGAGTGTGGACGTCAGTTCATCTTTCAATCATCCACGTGGGTACATGCTCCTAAAAACCAATGAAATGGGAGAGTCCGGACTTGCAGCGCGTTGAGCGTCAAATAGAATTTATATTTAAGCGCCTGGCCACACAGATGCTCGAGCAGTGTGGGTGAAATGATTGCATAACGTGTACATTTATTTTGTTGTGCACGTGACGTGAGCGGTGTGGTCAGCATGTAAGTATTACGTACCCTTGGTCTAAACTAGAACCTTCAAGGTAAAATGAGCCATTCAACAGTGAGCGGTTGACCCTCTTCAACAGTAGTGTGGTCATTACTGGACCTAAGTAAGATTTAAATTATCGGTCTCTAGTGCTCCACAGAAACCACACCTGAACAGGGCAATCATTATATGCCTAACTTCAATGTTTTGTTTGGATATATTATATGGCAAACTTGATATAATAAAATAAGGTTTGAGATTTTAATAAATGCTTTCAATGGAAGTTGTCAACTTAAAATCTCCCCAATTTCGTGGTATCCAATTGGTAATAGTTAGTATTTTCTCATCGCTGCAACTCCCGTACGGAGAGGCGAAGGTCAAGAGCCATGCGCCCTCTGAAACGCAACCCAACCGCACTGCTTCTTGACACAACACACATCCAACCAGCCGCACCAATGTGTCGGAGGAAACACAGTGGCGACCTGGTCAGCGGGCACTGCGCCCGGCCAGCCACAGGAGTTGCTAGTGCGTGATGAGACAAGGATAACCCTGCTGGCCAAGCCCTCCCGGATGACGCTGGGCCAATTGTGCGTCGCCCCACAGACCTCCCGGACGCTGCCGGCTGCGACAGAGCCTGGGCTCGACCCAGGGTGTCTGGTGGCACAGCTAGCGCTGCGATGCAGTGCCTTAAACCACTGTGCCACCCAGGAGGCCCCCGGTTTTGTCAACCTTATCTGCTATACCGGCTCACTTGTGATTTTGGTCTAGAATGAATTTCTTTATTCTATCCCTCTTTAGCGTTTCAAAATAAAGATTTACTGAAGTAAAGTGCTTGCACAACAAAGTACTTAAACTGTGGTGCATCTTCGAAAAAGAGATGTGCAGGTAAATGCAGCATTTAGTGGTGGAAAAAGGTCTACTACTACATGGTCTGTCTGCCCAGAGAGCAGCTCCACACTACCTCACCTGCTCCTGGTCAGTATATTCATGCACTCTTTGTTAACCTTACCTTTAAAACCGCAGATCTCCAACTTACCCTTCTCTACCTTATTCTCACCCCCCCCCCCCCAGCTGCCTACAAGCATGCAGACGGGAAGAAGATCGACGGAAGGAGAGTGCTGGTGGATGTGGAGAGAGGCCGCACTGTGAAGGGATGGCATCCCCGCAGGCTAGGTGAGGAACTGCACATGATCTCTGTGACGGTGCATAATTATCCATACTACAGTCATGCCATTTAAAATCTTAACACTGAATTCAGTGTTTTGGAATGGATGATTCTCATATTGGCATTGGTCATTTTATGAACCCTTTTTAAAATATTTTGTCAGTTTTTAAATGCTTTCATTTCCTGTCAATGATTTTGGTATCACATGAGCCCTGTTTTCTGTCCCCAACCAGGCGGTGGTCTTGGTGGGACAAGGAGAGGTGGGGCTGACGTCAACATCAAGCACTCTGGAAGAGACGACACCTCACGTTATGATGACCATCCCCCAATTGGAGGGTGAGTACCTACACTGGGCCCTTTGGGTGGTTTGCTATGGGAGGGTTGTCACCCTATTTTAAATAGGCCCTACCCATTAGACCTGAAAGAATTGGATAATCTGAAGGCGAGAGATTTATTACCATATTCCTTAGTTACATCAATCCAATTTATTTTAGATCTGTGTAGAGTGTATGGGCCAGTGGTAGATTTGGGATTGGACATTTTGTTGTTTGACTGACTTGATATTTCTGTATAGAGGTTTGACAGTTGACTTATTTTTGCCCTTCTCTTCACCTCAGGGAACGTGAGCGCGAACGTGGACCTGAGCCCAGAGGGGAACGCAGAGAGCGCAGCCGTGAGCGCGAACGGGGTGTGGAGAAAGAGCGCGGTGGCGAGAGACGACGGTCCCGGTCCCGGGAAAGACGCAGGCGCAGCTCCCGCTCCAGGGAGAGGGGTGACAGGGGTCTGGTCCAGGCTGGGCCCGCAGAGGAGAGTGTAGGGGGTGGCAGAAGGAGAGACCGAGAGAGGGAGAGGGGGGGAGGAGGGCCAGGGGGAGACAGTCATAGCAGGGAGAGGAGCAGAGACAAAGGTGAAAGGAAGAGGAGGAGCCGCAGTCGAGAGCGCAAGCGAGACCGGGAGAGGGGCAAGGGTGGTGAAGGTGATGAGGGCTTGGTGCTAGGAGATGGTATGATAGGGGAGGGAGGAGAGAGGATGCCTGAAGAGCCTAGTGTGGGTGAGGAAGTGGGAGAGGAGCGCGGCGGGAGGGAGCGGGACAGAGACAGGGAGCGGGACCGTGACCGGAGGCGCAGCCACAGGGACAAGGACCGTGAGAGGGACCGTGAGAGGCACAGGGGCGACAGGGAGAAAGACAGGGAGCATAAGAGAGACAGGGAGCGGGGTGGCGGGGAGCGCAGGGAGGACCGGCATGGCTCTCTCCTGCTCCCCTCGGCCGAGCAGAACGACGTGGGTAACGGGGATGAGGGCGACGCGCCGCCCCAGCCAGAAGAGAACAGCCAGGATGGGTTGATGATGGACCAAGAGTCGGTGCAATCGGGGGAGGGTTACGTTTCCAATGAGAACGGCTACAAGGTGGAGACCCAGGCAGAAGAGTATTAAGAGGGGCTTTGCCATCTTTACTAATTTCCTTTAAAAAATACATGTATCCAACACAAACTCACATACTCCTTCCCTGTTAGTGTGAAGGATATTGTAATGAGCTGCTGCCCTGTTAGAAACCACAACGGCGCTGTGTAGGCATAAGAAACAAACTGTCCGTTTTATAGGGTAAGTAGGGTTTTGTTTCTTCTGTATTTGAACCCCAAGGACGAGGTCCACACCACAATTATTTCAAACCCGTCCCTCGGTACCAAACTGAGAACGGTGCTCACTGTCCCTTAACATTCACGCTCTCCCCCAACCGGAACTTTAATCTCACATTCTGCTCTGTCAAGTACTTAATTGTCTGATTACAATCCCTTCACGAGCGAGGCAGAGATGGCGTAGTTAGGGTGAAATATTTGTTTCTCTTTTTCTTAATCTCAGTTGGTGTATTTTTCTTTATTCAACCAGGGTTTTATTTTTATTGGGGTTACGTTTTGGTTTTATTTAACATTTCCCCCCATGTGGTTTGTATGAGTCCATGTTTGTTAGATTCTTTTTTTTCCTTCATAATTTTGGAGCCTTCATGTTCCTTTTACTTTAAGTACAAACCTGAGAACATCTTACTCAACTGTCTGGACACATGTCTACCCTGAAGAAAATGTACAGCAACAGCTAGGTTTCCATTCAATTGGCGACAGATTTTCATGCACATATTCTTGAATCTGCCTAAAAACATGCGCATGTTTCCATCCTATTGACTTGGTGCAAATAAAAGGCTGTGTGATGTAGTGCAAATTAAAAGCATTTTGTGGTTAAATTCCCATGTATCAAAAATGAAAAACTAGTTAAATGGGTTTCATCACATTTTCAACTCCACTGATTGCGTTATAGTGAGTGTGCTCACTTTGGTATTGGCATGTGTGCTCTAACCAATAGCACGATCTGTGTGCTGTTGGCTAGAGCGCACATATTGCCTACATGACATCATATGGACAATATTATTTTTTTTTTTTAACAACCAAGCATAGATTATCATGTCACCAGACGAAAACCCTAGATATTTATTGGTTAGTAGCATCAAGCTAATTACCTTGTGCTTTCACCACCCTGTGAAGTTCACTTATTTCATCTGTAGTTTAATGAACAGCATGCTTTCCCGACTAGTTGTTGTGGGAGGACCACATGACTCCAAGTTTACTTCAATATGATGGTTATTGTATCAATATTTGCGCATAAAAGCATTTCCACTGTTTTTCTAATTAATTTTACTTACAATATTCTACTTTGTCTAGTGTGTTTTTTGTTTTGACATTTGGATAATTTACCCCAAAAATGTCTATGGCCTGTCATTACTTTTTTGTATCCGATGTCCTTTACTCACATAAAGGTTGGCTGGAAACCTGGTTATTGAAAATGTTTGTGGGAGTAAGGAAATGTGTTGCAAAGTGCATGTCCAAGAGTTGGCAAATATTGCTCATTTTTATTCTGTAAAGCAAGACTGGGGAACCCTCAATGGAATTGTTCTGATTCTCCTGAAATAAAGTTTTGTTTTTAAACATTTAGTCAGTGTCATCCTGTTCAGTAATCTAAATGACCAGGTTCATCATTGGTTGGCATCCAACCTTATGGTGCATTACTGCCACCTACTGTACTGGAGTGTGGGACAGCAACTGGGAGAAACTAAATCAATCGTACCTTATGTAGCCAATTTCATGCCATTGAATTGAAATGCATCGTAAACATAAAAGTTGCTAATGTAAACATTTTGAGGAGTGAAATTGATGTTAATCAAAAAACAAACCATTTGAAGCAAAATTTTGAGAATTGTAAACTACACTGCTCAAAAAAATAAAGGGAACACTAAAATAACACATCTGATCTGAATGAAGGAAAGAAATATTCTTATTAAATACTTTTTTCTTTACATAGTTGAATGTGCTGACAAATCACACATTATCAATGTAAATGAAATGTATCAACCCATGGAGGTCTGGATTTGGAGTCACACTCAACATTAAAGTGGAAAACCACACTACAGGCTGATCCAACTTTGTAATGTCCTTAAAACAAGTCAAAATGAGGCTCATTAGTGTGTGGCCTCCACGTGCCTGTATGACCTCCCTACAACGCCTGGGCATGCTCCTGATGAGGTGGTGGATGGTTTCCTGAGGGATCTCCTCCTAGACCTGGACTAAAGCATCCGCCAACTCCTGGACAGTGTGGTGCAACGTGGCGTTAGTGGATGGAGTGAGACATGATGTCCCAGATGTGCTCAATTGGATTCAGGTCTGGGGAACGGGCAGGCCAGTCCATAGCATCAATGCCTTCCTCTTGCAGGAACTGCTGACACACTCCAGTCACATGATGTCTAGCATTGTCTTGCATTAGGAGGAACCCAGGGCCAACCGCACCAGCATATGGTCTCACAAGGGGTCTGAGGATCTCGGTACCTAATGGCAGTCAGGCTACCTCTGGCGAGCACATGGAGGGCTGTGCGGCCACCCAAATAAATGCCACCCCACACCATGACTGACCCACCGCCAAACCGGTCATGCTGGAGGATGTTGCAGGCAGCAGAACGTTCTCCACGGCGTCTCCAGACTGTCACGTCTGTCACGTGCTCAGTGTGAACCTGCTTTCATCTGTGAAGAGCACAGGGCGCCAGTGGCGAATTTGCCAATCTTGGTGTTCTCTGGCAAATGCCAAACGTCCTGCACGGTGTTGGGCTGTAAGCACAACCCCCACCTGTGGACGTTGGGCCCTCATACCACCCTCATGGAGTCTGTTTCTGACCGTTTGAGCAGACACATGCACATTTGTGACCTGCTGGAGGTCATTTTGCAGGGCTCTGGCAGTGCTCCTCCTGCTCCTCCTTGCACAAAGGCGGAGGTAGCGGTCCTGCTGCTGGGTTGTTGCCCTCTTACGGCCTTCTCCACGTCTCCTGATGTACTGGCCTGTCTCCTGGTAGCGCCTCCATGCTCTGGACACTACGCTGACAGACACAGCAAACCTTCTTGCCACAGCTCGCATTGATGTGCCATCCTGGATGAGCTGCACTACCTGAGCCACTTGTCTGGGTTGTAGACTCCGTCTCATGCTACCACTAGAGTGAAAGCACCGCCAGCATTCAAAAGTGACCAAAACATCAGCCAGGAAGCATAGGAACTGAGAAGTGGTCTGTGGTCCCCACCTGCAGAACCACTCCTTTATTGGGGGTGTCTTGCTAATTTCCTATAATTTCCACCTGTTGTCTATTCCATTTGCACAACAGCATGTGAAATGTATTGTCAATCAGTGTTGCTTTCTAAGTGGACAGTTTGATTTCACAGAAGTGTAATTGACTTGGAGTTACATTGTGTTGTTTAAGTGTTCCCTTTATTTTTTTGAGCAGTGTATATCAAAAGCAAAACCCCAAAACTTGCAAAGACTATTTTAAAGCGAGAACAAAAACTCTTGAAATTATTGAGAAACGTATTTGAAAACCAATGCAAAAATGTTTTCAGTTCAACTTCCCCAACAACCAATCCTATTGAATCCATTTCCACTATGCTCTTGGCTGCAATTACTACCTTTTGGTTATGCTACTCATGTCTTGGCTCTCAATTTCTTTGTTTTCACTGCCAGTTTTTTTTTGTGAGTTTTGGCTTTTTGTTGTTGTGAAGGGCAGGGTTTAGAGGGAGGTGTAGACAATGAGTCTCCATTGGTCCACTAATTTGAGGGATTGTTTACCTTAACATAATCAATGAACATGAGTTTATTTTTTGGGCTACTTAACCAGATGGTCTGACGTCACCACTACACGCCACATCTTTCCCCCTGTGGCCGCATGTTCTGAACATGGCGAACCACTTACTAACAGTTGCGCCGAACTTTGGGCAACAGGTAATTCATATGTTTACCTAAGTAGGTACATGGTTTGTTATTAAATGTATTAGACACGCTTCTAATATCCATATATTATTGACCCGTGACTGACAATTTTGAAGTACGTTAGCTTTGTTGGCTGGCTTTGGCGTCAAACTAGCCAAATGGAATGAATCGCAAGACTGCATGCCTGTAACATTACAGCAAGCCACTGCTAGCCATAGTGAAAAGTTTGCCTGGTGTGTGAGAGTGAGATTAAACAGCCACAACCCTAAATAGCTATTCACATAACAATAACTGAAGCCTAGACACAATCTTGCCTGATACCATCCATTAAATTGTGGAAAGAGACGCTTAATATACTGAAGAAAAATATAAACGCAACATGTTACAATTTGACTGATTTCACACAATCCTATACACATAGTCTGCGGTTGTGAGGCCGGTTGGAAGTACTGCCAAATTCCCTAAAATGACGTTGGAAGCGGATTATGGTAGAAAAATGAACATTAAATTCTCTGGCAACAGATCTGGTGGACATTCCTGCAGTCAGCATGCCAATTGCATGCTCCCTCAACTTGAGACATCTGTGGCATTGTGTGAGAAATCTGCACATTTAGGTGCCTTTTATTGTCCCCAGCACAAGGTGCACCTGTGTAATGACCATGATGTTTAAACAGCTTCTTGATATGCCATACCTGTCAGGTGGATGGATTATCTTGGCATATGAGAAATGCTCATTAACAGGGATGTAAACACATTTCTGGGACCTTTTAGTTCAGCTCATGAAACATGGGACCAACATGTTGCGTTTTATATTTTTGTTCAGTGTATTTTGATCTGTGACTATTGAAGTACGTTACGTTCCTAATTAGCTGTGTGATGCTTAGGGCACTATCCTAAGTTGATAAATAAATGATACTTTTTAAAGCACCAGCTTCGGACAGTCTACAGGGATGACCTATGGACCTCTGGGGAGAAACTGGTGAGTACGGTAGCTGTAGAGCCAAAGGCCTCAGGGTACATTTGAAACTTTACCAAGGCTGGTATTTTGCTCGTATCCTTAAGTGATCCTAGCAAAGAAAACCACTTGGGCAACCACATCTATGAGATGGGTCCCATTGTCTGCAGACAAAACCTCAGGCATTCCGAACCTGGGTATGATTTTCCTGACTAGCAATTTTGCAACTGTTCGCACAACACAGTTGGTAGTGGGACATACTTCCAAACTACCTGGTGAACCTGTCAATTATTACCAGGCAGTATCTCTTTCTTTCTGTTCGCTCTGCCATGTCTATGAAAGTCAATAGCAAGGTGGACAAAAGTCCTTTTGAAGTGGGGAACTTCCCTGGTTGCAGTGGAGTTCCCTTGTCTATGTTATATAACAGACATGTCAATCCATGAGCCAATCGGCAAATATTAAAGATCATGGTTGATGGTAAACAGACAAAATATGTAGCCATAAGCCAGACCTAGGACAGAGAGCACACCCTCTCTCCCTCCACACATGGTGATTGAGAATATCCGCCTGATGCTGTTTCTCAAGATCAGTAGTTTCAAATGACACAAACGACTAAAAATAGAATGCATGTGTGTGACAACAGGAAGCAGCCAATTTGGCCGCCTTATTAGCTATACTGTTACCAATACTAGCATAATCACTCCTACCTGTGTATGCCTCAACCTTAACAATAGCCAATTTGGTAGGTTTTCACATAGTCTCAATCAAAGTAAGGTCTGTTTTTAATAGGTGTGCCTGTTGTATAAGTAAACCCTGCTGCTCTCCAAACCCCAATAGCATATGCTGAATCTGAGTAGACAGTAAGGGCATTCCCTTCCCCCAATTCACAAGCTGTGTTCAGAGCTAATACATCTGCCTGATGCGCTAATAAGTGTTCTGGTAGGGGCTGTATAACCTCAATATCACCTTCCACATTTACTACAGCAAATCCTACATGTTTCTTCCCTGTGCTTTGATCTATGTAAGCAGAACCAACAACGAACAGCACCATGTCAGAGTCAAGAAGAGGTTCATCAAACAAGTCTTTGTCCAGTACACATTCCTGGGCTGTCCAGATGTCCCTGTTATTGTTACTGATGATTTGCTCAGAGAAGCCCAAACAACTTGTCCAGGTTTGCCTAAACAGGAACAGTGAGCTCCAGTGTTCATTAGAAATGGTAGGTCATGTCCATTAACATTAAGAGTAACCATTGGCTCTTCTCTTCCATCATTGAATTCGTACCGGTGACACTGGAGCAGGGGAGTTAGGCACCTTCATTGTTGATTCTGAGGGAAATAAGAACGGTTGATGTTCTGATTTCCCATTGGCCATGGCTGTCCTCTGTCATGAACTTGTCCTCCTTGTCCATAGGGCATAGGTGGCCCCTGGGGAGCATTTTCAGCTCCGGGCGACTGGTACTGTGGCTGAGGAGCATACTGTTGCCATGGTGGGTAGTACACTTCAGAATGTGCATTAGCAAAATTTCCTCTGCCAGGCCCAAGGTTTCCTCTGCCCCTGCTGTAACCCCCTCCTCTTCCATGTCCCCCACACTGCAAATTCATATGTCCCAACTGCCCACAGGTCCAGCATTGACTGTTCCAGTCACGAGGAGCTCTGGCGGGCCCATATCCTCTTCCAAACCATATTTTTAGGTCACCATAAGGCTGAATGGGGAAAGGCACCTTCCCTGCAGGAACCAGGTTCACGGGTGCCAGATGTGACTGTTTCATCTTCAACCTTTTTTCTGATGGGTTCAGGGCAATTCTTGGCAGTATAATCATAGAACATGCGTTCTCCAGTGTCATTCTTGTCATATCTTTCTCTGAGTTCTTCATTCCATATTGCTTTAAACTTTTCAAGCCATTCTGCGAAATCTGTGTTTTCGTCGAGGGCCACATGGCTTAGTCTGGTCATATCTCTTACAGTGGGGTATTCATATCTTAGAGTCCTCCATAGGGGTGCTCGGACTTCATGCAATACTGTTTCAGGTGGGGCATCATCGATGAGGGCTCTCAACAACAGTGTCTCCAATTGCCCTGGTGTAATCATCCTCACCAGCAGCGCCTTGATGTCCCCCAGGCGCTGTTTTTCGTTGTGCCCGTGTAAATGCTCAACCGTCTGTATCCACCCATCCGCTCCTTTTGAGATCCTGGGCATGCCTTTTACTGCTGTTTTCAGGTATCCAAAACTCCAAGCCTTGTATTCCCGAGTCACCTGTCCTCCTGGACCTGTACAATACACCAAGGGTATCATGGAATATGCCTCTCCCTTTCTATCTCTCCCTAAATCTCTCAGTTCCTCTTCACACTCTTCTACCTCCCTCTGGTATTGTCTTACCATATCCGTGGCTTTTCTGACCTCCTCTTTTAGCTTTTTACTTTCGTCCACCTCGTCTGTGTCCATTGTCTCTTTAATCTTATTAGCACTTGCAGATCTTCTATCAACTTCCTCTTCTCTCTTGTCATAATGTATACATAATTTTCCAGTCTTCTTTCTTCTCTCTTTTTTCCCTTTCTCTCTGGTCTCTGAATAGGTCACCCATGGATGGTAACTCTTTGTACTTTTCTTTTACTTCTTTAGTAGTTAGTTTGTTTTCTACAGGCGGCCATATGTCTAGGGTCTTCCAGTCTGTTCCTTTTTGTGGAGTGAGTTGGGGTGGTGAGGGAAACTCCCTCCAGGAACTGTGCCTCCTTTTTTCATCAAATTCTATTGTTCTCATGTCACTTGTTGCTGCTGTTGTGTCATCCACCTCCTTCATCAGAGTCCCCTTCCTTGAGGATAATTGTGGTTGCTTCTCCATTTTCTTCTGTCAGTGGTATGAGAGGGTAGATCTGTGTATAGTCGCCCGGGGGTCCTTTGGGTTGATTCTCATACGGCGGTGGGGAGTACTCATGTTCTGCCTCTGTCCTGACTCATTTCTTTCCTCCCACACTCTACTGTTCTCCCCAGCTTTTAGTTTGGTCACGGTGGCCTTGTTCATGAAGATCTGACCTTCCAGCATCATCATTCCTATCACAGTTTCTGATACAAGGGTACTTTTCTTCATCCCCTTCTTTTTGTCCATTTTTCTTGTCTGAATTATCTCCTTGACTAAATCCAACTTAGTCTTGTTGAATGAACCATCCATTGGGTATCTATTTTCTCCTGCCATCTTTGTCCAGATATGCCATTTTTTAAAAGTGAATGTAAATTCCACAGCGGGAAACTTATTTAGCATATATTCAACAGGTGTGACAGGCTTCATTGATCACTGCAGTACCTCCCAATATGTAATGGATGATTATCACTGAACCACCTCTTCAAAACCAAAATAACTAGTATTCAGTAATGGTCACTGAAATTACCACCCCAAATAAAATAGATGATTATTACTGAATCACCTCTTAAAAACTAAAATAACTAGTATTCGGTAATGGTCACTGCATTACCACCTGAAATAAAAATTTAAATCATCAATCATTCATTTCATTCATCATATATTTTCCAAGCCGATTTATTAAAGGCACAGTCAACTTAGTGTATGTAAACTTCTGACCCACTGGAATTGTGATACAGTGAATTATAAGTGAAATAATCTGTTTGTAAACAATTGTTGGAAAAATGAGTTCTGTCATGCACAAAGTAGATGTCCTAACCGACTTGCCAAAACTATAGTTTGTTGACAAGAAATTTGTGGAGTGGTTGAAAAAAGAGTTTTAATGTCTCCAACCTGAGTGTATGTAAACTTCTGACTTCAACTGTAACTCCACCAGTCCTATTTATGATCTAATTAAGAAAGATTATACCATTCTTAATACATTTTTTACAAAAATATCAACTTTTTTTTTAATCAACTATTATAATTCAATTTAACCATAATATTTGTTGTAATATTTGTTCTGTCTTTGCTGGTGGATTAAACTGAAATTGCAACCAGTTTTCTATGGCTTGTTTTAAAAATAGCGATATTCTGGAGATGATTTAATTTTCAAATAACCGAATGTGAGAGGTTGTAATCTGAATAAAGGGAGAAATGCAATTTTTGAACACTGGGTGAGCCATTCTTACTAACCTGTTGGAAAACCAGTTTGGATTTAAGTTCAACTTTTTGTACGACTGAAGTCTTTAGTTAGTGGCTCAATGCTTCAATATTTAATTGGGGCTCAGGTGAATATAACTCCCTCAATGTCCAATGCAGGCTTCTTTGCAATTCTTACAAACAAGGAAATATGTCAAATGAAATAATTTGCTTCAAAACATCACACAGTTCAACCATTGGCGACTCGTCATTCAGAGCAGGTGGGGCATGTATATATATTTTGTTGTCTGTTTTGCATGTTATTATTTTGGCTTCAATATGTGTCACATATCAGTTTGCAAGAGATGTAAATAAATAAATCATTAAGAAAACTGCATACAAACATGGTCACTTTTTTGCTTTCTTGAGTAAGGCAGCTCCAAAATGCAGGTGTTTCCGCCTAGCTCAGTGGCAGCCAGTGGAAAATATGGAGCGTAGGGGTTGGTAATGTTCTCTAGTTGCGCCGTGATCCCCCAAAATCTATGGTTAGAGATTGAAAATTCAAGCCCCTTGGGTGCTGACATAGACTTACATTAGAAGTGCCCGTCCGAGAAGGCTCAAGGTCATTGGCCACAAATAAAAGTATGTCAAATCACGTTATATCTACAGTAGCTTTGATTGGACTCACCATACTTCAACATCTTAGCTAGCAAGCTAGCAGTCATCATCATGAATCAAGTCGGCAATCTACTGGCAAATCCTTTTCAATCCTTGTCATATGAAGAGGAATTCTAGATAAAACGTATTGGTGCTTATCGGCCATTGGACATAAATATTACACAACAAGTTGGAAATCACAAATTCAACAATGAGTGCTAAGGCTCCACTGCAGCCCCGGGTTTGATCCCAGGCTGTGTCACAGCCGGATGTAACCGGGAGACCCATGAGGTCCAGTGTCTTCCGTGTTAAGGGAAGGTTTGGCCTTCCCTGTAATACCTACCTGTTTCAAGCAGACCACCATAGTTCCTGTGCCCAAGAAAGCGAAGGTAACCTGCCTAAATTATTACCGCGCTGTAGCACTCATGTCTGTAGCCATGAAGTGCTTTGTTCCCTCCTGTACTCCCTGTTCACCCACGACTGCGTGGCCAAGATCGACTCCAAAACCATCATTAAGTTTGCTGATGACCCAACAGTGGTAGGCAATCACCAACAAACTGCCTTAACCCCATGATCTCACCTAATTTGCACTCACTGTATATAGACTTTATGTTTTCTTTTGTTCTACTGTATTATTGACTATGTTTTGTTTATTCCATGTGTAACTCTGTGTTGTTGTATGTGTCGAATTGCTATGTATGTGTTGTATGTGTCGAATTACTATGCTTTATCTTGGCTAGGTCGCAGTTGCAAATGAGAACTTGTTCTCAAATAGCCTACCTGGTTAAATAAAGGTGAAAAAACAAACAAATAAATAAATAAATATCATGGTCCAAACACACCAAGATAGTCATGAAGAAGGCACAACAACACATTTTTTTGGCATAGATCCCCAGATCCTCAAAAAGTTCTACAGCTGCACCATTGAGAGCATTCTGACCAGTTGCATCACTGCCTGGTATGGCGACTGCTCGGCATGCCACTACGGAGGGTAGTGCTTATGGCCCAGTACATCACTGGGGCTAAGCTTCCTTCCATCCAGGACCTATTTACTAAGCGGTGTCAGAAGAAGGCCCCAAAAACTGTCAAAACTCACCCAAGTCATAGACTTTTCTCTCTGCTACCGCAGAGCAAGCGGTACCGGAGGGCCAAGTCTAGGTCCAAAAGGCTCCTTAACAGGTTTTTCCCCCAAGCCATTAGACTGCTGAACAATTAATCAAATGTTATTTTATTTGTCGCAAAGTTGTTCTACACTTGGTGCATATTATCAAAATGTGATGTTAGGTAATTCATATGTAATTACTATTTAGCTAAAGTTGTTGAACACATCAGGAACATGTTAGCTGCCAGACAGCTAAAATCACAGCATACAATTACATTGTACATGGTTCTGTGCTTCTAAATTTGTGGCAACAGTTTGGGGAAGGCCCTTTCCCGTTTCAGCATGACAATGCCCCAGTGCACAAAGCGAGGTCCATACAGAAATGGTTTGTCGAGATCAGTGTGGAAGAACTTGACTGGCCTGCACGAAGCCCTGAACTCAACTCCATAGAACACCTTTGGGATGAATTTGAATGCCGACTGCGAGCCTGGCCTAAGCACCCAACATCAGTGCCTGACCTCGCTAATGCTCTTGTGGCTGAATGAAAGCAAGATCGTATGTGTATGTGACTCACACAAAATGTATGGTCACATTTGTGTTTATGTATTGTTTCTTTGTATTGGGGAAGAATGCTTTTACTGAAATGTCAGTCCTCCAAGGTCTTGCATGGAGGAGATGCTGAGCTCCCTCAGGGACGAATGCTGTATTCCATACCTGGACAATGTCCTTTGACTAGCTTGTGGACAGAATCCGTAAAGTCAACAAGGCTCTCCGACATCATGGAGTGAAACTCCGTCCAGAGAAGTGCGAACTCTTCCTCCTGGAGTCCTGGTACATGGGGCGCCTCGTGTCGGCCGAAGGGGTGATGGACCCTAAGGACCTGCAAGCTGTGCTGTCCCTGAAAACCAAGACACCACAGACAGTGGGTGGCGTCAGGAGGATCCTTGGTTTCCTCAGCTACTACAGATCATATGTCCAGGACTTTTGTCGAATAGCCAAACCACTATGAGCTGCTCCAAGTAAAATCTGGAATGCCAAAGTCCAGCCGCGCAGAGAAAAGACCAAAGGCCCCCAGCTGTCCTCCAGGACCCCCGTGGATTAGACAGGCGAACACCAGAGCACACTTGAACGACTCGTTGACATGCTTGTGAACACACCTGTATTAGCATACCCTAACTTTGACTTACCACTCGTACTGCAAACCGATGCTTCAGAGAAGGGCCTTGGAGCTGTCCTTTATCAGCAGCATGATGGGAAGTTGAGAGTCATCGGGTATGGATCAAGAACATTGACACCAGCTGAGAGGAACTACAATTTGCAAAGCGGAAAGCTTGAGTTCCTTGCTCTAAAATGGGCAGTGTGTGAAACGTTTAGAGGCTACGTATCACCATTTATACAGATAACAACCCCTTAACCTACGTCATGAGCACCGCAAAGCTTAATGCTGTCGGCCACCACTGGGTTGGAGAACTGTCAGATTTCCGGTTCAACATTAAGTACAGGCCTGGAAAGATAAATATAGATGCGGATACATTGTCTCGTATCCCCATGGACATCAACCAATATGTGACAGAAGGCACTGAGGAGCTGTCACAGGACATTGTGCGTGCAACTTGGGGAAGAATGCCCGACCTCATGGAGCCAAGCGGCCCAGAGGAAGGACGTGGCCTGGATCGCTGCCCTCCACATCTCCTCTGTAGACTCCAGTCAACAGCCCAGTGCACTTCTGCCAATGACAGGTCATGATGAGCTGTTGAAAGCACAGCGTGAAGACCCAGCCTTTGGAGAGATTGTAAAACTTAAGGAGACTGCAACAGTAGTTACTGATGAAATGAGAAAAGTGGTGAATGGGGTCACAAGCAAGACGAGTTGAGCAAACTGCACCTGGACAATGGGCTCCTATATAGACGGACCAACGAAAGACTACAGCTCATCCTTCCTGTAAAGTACAGACCGGTAGCCCTTAAACATCTCCATGATGACATGGGACACGTTGGTACCAAAATAGTACTCCACCTTGCGAAAGAGAGGTTATACTGGCCAATTATGAAGAAGGAAATCGAGAACTATGTCACAAGGAAATGTCTGTGCATAAAGCAGAAGAAACCCGTCATGCATGTGCGAGCACCTATGGGTAGCATCACATCTGTATTGATTACTTACATCTGAAGACCAGCAGAGGAGGTTAAGAGTACATCCTGGTCGTGGTTGATCATTTTACAAGATTTGTTCAAGCTTACCTGACAAAGAACAAGTCCTGACGGACTACAGCAGAGCGTATCTTTAATGACTTCGTACCCTGATTGGAATACCCCTTGAAACTGCATCATGATCAGGGTCGGAAGTTTGAGAATGAGCTTGAATGAGTTTCATACACTCCAGCAGCTGTTGGGGGTTGGCCATTCCTGAACATCACCATACCATCCCCAAGGTAACCCAGCTGAGAGATTTAATCGCACCTTGCTACAGATGTTGCGATCGCTGGCAGACAAAGGGAAGGAGAGATGGAAGGACCATCTTCCACAAATTGTACACGCATACAACTGCACCCGACATGAGTCCATAGGTTACTCACCCTACTATCTGCTCTACGGTCATCATCCATGTCTTCCAGTGAACTTGTTGTTTGGCTTGCTGGGAGAGAGAGACACAATCACACACAAGAGATATGCAGAAGATTGGGCGGGAAGAATAACTGAAGCATATCAGATCGTAAACGAGAAAAGCAAGTAGTCAAGTGCTAGAGGCAAATCCTACTATGACCAGAAGATGAAAGGGGTAGTTCTGCAACCTGGAGACCGAGTTTTGGTTAGGAACCTCAGTGAGCGGGGAGGGCCCAGGAAGCTAAGATCATATTGGGAGAAAGTGATCTACATAGTGAAGGAACAGTTTGCAGACTATCCGGTAAATATAGTTCATCCCGAGGTTGGAGACAGGGGTAAAACCAGAACACTGCACCAAAACTTGTGGTGGAGGTTCAACTTACTGGTTGAACCTCCACCACTACGTCCAACTAAACCAGCAACGGAGAAGCGATCTATGCAGAGAAACAGACAATCAAAAGTCAGTGATGTGGAAGAACACACTCACAACGGGGACACATCTGACTCTGATGATGAATGGACAGAAGACTATTGGTTAAGGAGACCTGTGACTAGGCCAGAACAAAGATCTCCAATCCAGGTACCTGCAAGACCTCCCATGATACAAAGAGATACAATCCAAGTACCTGTAAGGGAAGAGGAAAGACAACCTGCAAATGGGTACCTACCTGATACAGTTCCAGTACCTGAAGAACAAAGACAACCTGAGAATGAACACTTAGATGATCGATATGAACCAGAACCTGAGAATGAGCATGAGGAGCATCAAACATGAGCAGGAAGAGAGACCCCCCCCCCCCCCCCCCCCCCCCCCGTAGTTGAGGCTCACACTGAGAGTACGCAGTACACTAGAGATAGAAGGCCAAAGCCAATGTTCACATATGAGACACTCGGTCAACTTTCAATGCAATCACACCCTCCAGTTAACACACTCGGTGTAACACACTCGGTGTAACATTCCGCCTTACTTACCAGTATGGGAAACACCTTACTGCATTCCTCCACCCTATTCACTTGCACCTTACATGCGGTCCGTATACATACACTACATCTGTTGATTGACGAAAAAGGAGTCAATTTTATTTGTGTCAGGTAGTGTGTGATGCACACAAAAGGTGTGTTCACATTTGTGTTTCTATATTGTTCTTTGTATTGGGGAAGAATGCTTTTACTGAAATGTCAGCACTCCAAGGTTTCGCCATTGCAATGCGTTTATACTACTGTTGGCCAGTAGGGGGCAGTGAAACGTGTTCGCTTCGCACTATTCTCCTAATTGAGAGAACCTTTGAAAGAGAAGCCACGTTCTCCTGTTTCATCATTTTTCCTGTGTTACAGGAACTATTATCTGCTGCACCAGTCCCAAAACTGGGACCTGTAACATGTATATTTGTCTGTGTTGTGTCAAGATGATGTGAGAGCAAGCTGCTGCAGAGATATGGTGAAGTGAGACCTTGGTAAATTTCAATGTGCATTTTTTGCTTTACTGTTTTGCTGGATAATACAATATACAATAATACACAACATCAAGTAACTAGGCCTACAGTCATGCATCTGCAGGTCAGACAGGATAATAATTTCACAATAGTAAGTTAACGTTAGCTGTAGTATCTGAAACCACCGGTATTATGATTAATGTATATCATTTATGTATTTCTCGTATGTCTAGCTAGCTAAGCCAATAGTTGTTTTTCTAACATGGTTACAGTTTTCCCTAAGAAGTCTACAGTCTGAGTCTACAGATATGTCTTAGGGCAAGGTTATATGCATCTGCAGATAAAACAGAATAGAAGGTTTTCTGAAGAGTAATTTTACCTAATGCTAGTATTTCAAACCAACCAGTGTGAGGGTTTTCTATCATTTACAGTTTTGTATCATTTTAACATTTGTAATGTCAGATAGAGTGCTTTCAGAAAGTATTGCCACCCCTTGACTTGTTCCACATTTTGTTGTGTTACAGTCTGAATTTAAAATGGATTACATTGAGATTTTGTGTCACTGGCCTACACACAATGTCCCATAATGTCACAGTGGAGAAGTGTTGAGTCAATAAGTATTCAAGCCAATTGTTATAGCAAGCCTGAATAAGCTCAGGAGTAAAAATGTGCTTAACAAGTCACATAATAAGTTGCATTGACTCACTATTTGTGCAATAATACTGTTTAACATGATTTTTAAATGACTACCTCATCACTGTACGCCACACACACAATTGTCTGCAAGGTCCCTCAGTCGAGCAGGGGATTTCAAACACAGATTCAACCACAAAGACCAGGGAGGTTTTCCAATGCCTCACAAAGAAGGGCATGTATTGGAAGATGGGTATAAAAAAGCAGACATTGAATATCCCTTTGAGCATTGTGAAGATATTAAAATACACTTTGGATAGTGCATCAATACACGCAGTCACTGGTGACTTTACAACAGTTACAGAGTTTAATGTCTGAAAAAGAAAACTGAGAAAACTGAGGATGGATCAACAGCATTTTAGTTACTGCACAATACTAACCTAATTGACAGAGTGAAAAGAAGGAAGCTTGAACAGAACAAAAATATTCAAAACATGCATCCAGTTTCCAAAAATGTGGAAAAGAAATGAACTTTGTCCTGAATACAAAGCATTATGCTTGGGGCAAATCCAACAACACATCACTGAGTACCACTCTTCAAGAATGGTGGTGGCTGCGTCATGTTATGGGTATACTTGTCATTGGCAAGGACAAGTGAGTTTCTTTGGGGGATAAAAGAAACAGAATAGAGCTAAGCACAGGCAAAACATGGTTCAGCCTGCTTTCCAACAGACACTGGGCGACAAATTCACATTTCAGCAGGACAATAACCTCAAACACAAGGCCAAATATACACTGGAGTTGGTAAACAAGACATTGAATGTTCCTGAGTGGCCTAGTTGCAGTTTGCATTTGGCTTGAAAATCTATGGCAAGAATTGAAAATGGCTGGCTAGCAATGATCAACAACCAACTTGACAGAGCTTGAATCATTTAAAAAATAATAATGTGCAAATATTTTACAAGCCAGGTGAGCAAAGCTTTTAAAGACTTTGTCATGTACTGTCATGTTGTCTTGTCTCTGTCCTTTCCCTTCACCCTGTCTCCCTCTGCTGGTCGTTGTTAGGTTACCTTTTCTCCCCCGCTTTCTCCCAGCTGTTCCTTGTCTCCTCTAACTACCCATTCACCCCGTTTCCCACCTGTTCCCTTTTTCCCTCTGATTAGGTCCCTATATCTCTCTCTGTTTCTGCTCCTGTCCTTGTCGGATTCTTGTTTGTTTGTGTCATTCATGCCTGAACCAGACTGTCGTCATGTTTGCTGTAACCTTGTCCTGTCCTGTCGGAATCTGCCGGTCCATCTGAGCCTACCTATGTTTGGTAATTAAAGAAGCTCTGTTTAAGTTGATTCGCTTTTGGGTCCTCATTCACGCACCGTAACAGAAGAATCCGACCAAGAATGGACCCAGCGACTTCGGATCCTCTCCACTCAGCCGTCGGGATCCAGGGAGCGATGCTAGGCAGACACGAGCAGGAAGTGTCTGCTGCTCGACATGCCGTTGAGACCCTGGCCACCCAAGTCTCCAACCTCACAGAACAGGTTCACCATCTCCGCCTCGATCCACCGGCCACTTCCAGGGCTTTCGAATCTCCGGAGCCCAGAATCAATAACCCGCCGTGTTACTCTGGGGAGCCCACTGAATGCCGCTCGTTCCTCACCCAGTGTGATATTGTGTTTTCTCTCCAGCCCAACACTTACTCCAGGAGCACTGCTCGTGTCGCCTACGTCATATCTCTCCTTATTGGACGGGCTCGTGAGTGGGGCACGGCAATCTGGGAGGCAAGGGCTGAGTGTACTAACCAGTATCAGGACTTTAAGGAGGAGATGATACGGGTTTTTGATCGATCTGTTTTTGGGGAGGAGGCTTCCAGGGCCCTGTCTTCCCTATGTCAAGGCAATCGATCCATAACAGACTACTCTATTGAGTTTCGCACTCTTGCTGTCTCCAGTGGCTGGAACGAGCCGGCCTTGCTCGCTCGTCTTCTGGAGGGTCTCCGCGCAGAGGTAAAGGATGAGATTCTCTCCCGGGAGGTTCCTTCCAGCGTGGATTCCTTGATTGAACTCGCTATTCGCATTGAGCGACGGGTTGATCTTCGTCACCGAGCTCGTGGAAAGGAGCTTGCGCTCTCCGTCGCCTCCCTCTCCGCATCACTACCATCTTCCTCTGCCGGCTCGGGTGCTGAGCCCATGCAGCTGGGAGGTATCCGCATCTCGACTGAGGAGAGGGAACGGAGAATCACCAACCGCCTCTGTCTCTATTGCGGTTCCGCTGGTCATTTTGTCACTTCATGTCCAGTAAAAGGCCAGAGCTCGTCAGTAAGCGGAGGGCTACTGGTGAGCGCTACTACTCCTGTCTCTCCTTCAAGATCCTGCACTACCTTGTCGGTCCATCTACGCTGGACCGGTTCGTCAGCTTCCTGCAGTGCCTTAATAGACTCTGGGGCGGAGGGCTGTTTTATGGACGAGACCTGGGCTCGGGAACATGACATTCCTCTCAGACAGTTAAAGGAGCCCACGGCCTTGTTCGCCCTGGATGGTAGTCCTCTCCCCAGGATTCAGCGTGAGACGCTACCTTTAACCCTCACTGTTTCTGGTAATCATAGTGAAACCATTTCTTTTTTAATTTTTCGTTCACCTTTTACACCTGTTGTTTTGGGCCATCCCTGGCTAGTTTGTCATAATCCTTCCATTAATTGGTCTAGTAATTCTATCCTCTCCTGGAACGTCTCTTGTCATGTGAAATGTTTAATGTCTGCTATCCCTCCTGTTTCCTCTGTCTCTTCTTCACAGGAGGAGCCTGGTGATTTGACAGGGGTGCCGGAGGAATATCACGATCTGCGCACGGTGTTCAGTCGGTCCAGGGCCACCTCTCTTCCTCCACACCGGTCGTATGATTGTAGTATTGATCTCCTTCCGGGAACCACCCCCCCCCGGGGTAGACTATACTCTCTGTCGGCTCCCGAACGTAAGGCTCTCGAAGATTATTTGTCTGTAGCTCTTGACGCCGGTACCATAGTCCCCTCCTCCTCTCCCGCCGGAGCGGGGTTTTTTTTTGTCAAGAAGAAGGACGGGTCTCTGCGCCCCTGCATAGATTATCGAGGGCTGAATGACATAACAGTGAAGAATCGTTATCCGCTTCCTCTTATGTCTTCAGCCTTCGAGATCCTGCAGGGAGCCAGGTTTTTCACTAAGTTGGACCTTCGTAACGCTTACCATCTCGTGCGCATCAGGGAGGGGGACGAGTGGAAGACGGCGTTTAACACTCCGTTAGGGCACTTTGAATACCGGGTTCTTCCTTTCGGCCTCGCTAACGCTCCAGCTGTCTTTCAGGCATTAGTCAATGATGTCCTGAGAGACATGCTGAACATCTTTGTTTTCGTTTACCTTGACGATATCCTGATTTTTTCACCGTCACTCCAGATTCATGTTCAGCACGTTCGACGTGTCCTCCAGCGCCTTTTAGAGAATTGTCTTTTTGTGAAGGCTGAGAAGTGCACTTTTCATGCCTCCTCCGTCACATTTCTCGGTTCTGTTATTTCCGCTGAAGGCATTAAGATGGATCCCGCTAAGGTCCAAGCTGTCATTGATTGGCCCGTCCCTAAGTCACGCGTCGAGCTGCAGCGCTTTCTCGGCTTCGCGAACTTCTATCGTCGTTTCATCCGTAATTTCGGTCAGGTGGCAGCTCCTCTCACAGCCCTTACTTCTGTCAAGACGTGCTTTAAGTGGTCCGTTTCCGCCCAGGGAGCTTTTGATCTCCTCAAGAATCGTTTTACATCCGCTCCTATCCTTGTTACACCTGACGTCTCTAGACAGTTCGTTGTCGAGGTTGACGCGTCAGAGGTGGGAGTGGGAGCCATCCTTTCTCAGCGCTCCCTCTCTGACGACAAGGTCCACCCATGCGCGTATTTTTCTCATCGCCTGTCGCCGTCGGAACGTAACTATGATGTGGGTAACCGCGAACTGCTCGCCATCCGGTTAGCCCTAGGCGAATGGCGACAGTGGTTGGAGGGGGCGACCGTTCCTTTTGTCGTTTGGACTGACCATAGGAACCTTGAGTACATCCGTTCTGCCAAACGACTTAATGCGCGTCAGGCGCGTTGGGCGCTGTTTTTCGCTCGTTTCGAGTTCGTGATTTCTTATCGTCCGGGCTCTAAGAACACCAAGCCTGATGCTTTGTCTCGTCTCTTCAGTTCTTCAGTAGCCTCCACTGACCCCGAGGGGATTCTCCCTGAGGGGCGTGTTGTCGGGTTGACTGTCTGGGGAATTGAGAGGCAGGTAAAGCAAGCACTCACTCAAACTCCGTCGCCGCGCGCTTGTCCTAGGAACCTTCTTTTCGTTCCCGTTCCTACTCGTCTGGCCGTTCTTCAGTGGGCTCACTCTGCCAAGTTAGCCGGCCACCCTGGCGTTCGGGGTACGCTTGCTTCCATTCGCCAGCGTTTCTGGTGGCCCACCCGGGAGCATGACACGCGTCGTTTCGTGGCTGCTTGTTCGGTCTGCGCGCAGACTAAGTCCGGTAACTCTCCTCCTGCCGGCCGTCTCAGGCCGCTTCCTATTCCCTCTCGACCGTGGTCTCACATCGCCTTAGATTTTGTCACCGGACTGCCTTCGTCAGCGGGGAAGACTGTTATTCTTACGGTTGTCGATAGGTTCTCTAAGGCGGCTCATTTCATTCCCCTTGCTAAGCTTCCTTCTGCTAAAGAGACGGCACAAATCATCATCGAGAATGTTTTCAGAATTCATGGCCTTCCGTCAGACGTCGTTTCGGACAGAGGTCCGCAATTCACGTCTCAATTTTGGAGGGAGTTTTGCCGTTTGATTGGGGCTTCCGTCAGTCTCTCTTCCGGCTTTCACCCCCAGTCTAACGGTCAAGCAGAACGGGCCAATCAGACTATTGGTCGCATCTTACGCAGTCTTTCTTTTCGCAACCCTGCGTCTTGGTCAGAACAGCTCCCCTGGGCAGAATACGCCCACAACTCGCTTCCTTCGTCTGCGACCGGGCTATCTCCTTTTCAGAGTAGCCTCGGGTACCAGCCTCCGTTGTTCTCATCTCAGTTCGCCGAGTCCAGCGTCCCCTCCGCTCAGGCTTTTGTCCAACGTTGCGAGCGCACCTGGAAGAGGGTCAGGTCTGCACTTTGCCGTTATAGGGCGCAGACTGTGAGAGCTGCTAATAAGCGTAGAACTAAGAGCCCTAGATATTGTCGCGGTCAGAGAGTTTGGCTCTCCACTCAGAACCTTCCCCTTAAGACGGCTTCTCGCAAGTTGACCCCGCGGTTCATTGGTCCATTCCGTATCTCTCAGGTCATTAATCCTGTCGCAGTGCGACTTCTTCTTCCGCGATATCTTCGTCGCGTCCACCCGGTCTTCCATGTCTCCTGTGTTAAGCCCGTTCTTCGCGCCCCCGCTCGTCTTCCCCCCCCCCCCCCCCCCCCATCCTTGTCGAGGGCGCACCTATCTACAGGGTCCGTAAAATCTTGGACATGCGTCCTCGGGGCCGTGGTCATCAGTACCTAGTTGACTGGGAGGGGTACGGTCCTGAGGAGAGGAGTTGGGTTCCCTCTCGGGACGTGCTGGACCGTGCGCTGATTGATGATTTCCTCCGTTGCCGCCAGGTTTCCTCCTCGAGTGCGCCAGGAGGCGCTCGGTGAGTGGGGGGGTACTGTCATGTACTGTCATGTTGTCTTGTCTCTGTCCTTTCCCTTCACCCTGTCTCCCTCTGCTGGTCGTTGTTAGGTTACCTTTTCTCCCCCGCTTTCTCCCAGCTGTTCCTTGTCTCCTCTAACTACCCATTCACCCCGTTTCCCACCTGTTCCCTTTTTCCCTCTGATTAGGTCCCTATATCTCTCTCTGTTTCTGCTCCTGTTCTTGTCGGATTCTTGTTTGTTTGTGTCATTCATGCCTGAACCAGACTGTCGTCATGTTTGCTGTAACCTTGTCCTGTCCTGTCGGAATCTGCCGGTCCATCTGAGCCTACCTATGTTTGGTAATTAAAGAAGCTCTGTTTAAGTTGATTCGCTTTTGGGTCCTCATTCACGCACCGTAACAGACTTACCCCAAAAGACTCACTTATCTAATCAAGATACCATGTTTTCTTTTTCTTTTCTTGTTTTACAAATGTTACAATTTTTCTTCCACTTTGACAGAGTATTTTGTGTAGATCGTTGACAAAAAATGACAAATCAATTTTAATCCCACTTTGTAACACAAACAAAATGTGGAAAAAGTCAAGGGGTGTGAATACTTAGCACAAAGTATTTAAAAACCCACCAGGTCTGTTATGCACTTGATTTAATGTACAGACATTCATCTACTGGTTTAGATTCCAAATGTGGGGAAAAGGAGGCGTCCCCAGCTCACTCGCCGCCAACCCCCCTTACAGCCGAGGAGCCTGAGAGGTCTCTGGATGTCACGATCACTGTCGTCGGGGAAAGGACCGGACGAAGGTGCAGCATGGTGAGCGTACATTTCTTTTATTGATAAATGTCGCCAACAAAACAAAGAACAAGGAAACAACCTTGAAGCTTACTTGGGCTATAATGCCACTAACAAAGGCAACTACCCACAAATACAAAAGGAAAAAAGGCTGCCTAAGTATGATTTCCAATCAGAGAGAACGAGCCTGATTGAGAACCATACCAGACCAAAACATAGAAACAAAGAACATAGAGTTTCCCACCCGAGTCACACCCTGATCAACCAAACATAGAGAATAAAAAGATCTCTACGGTCAGGGCGTGACAGTACCCCCCCCCCCCCCCCCCCCCAAAGGTGCGGACTCCAACCACAAACCTGACACTATAGGGGAGAGTCCGGATGGGCATCTAATTCGGTGGCGGCTCCGGTACGGGACGCAGGCCCCGCTCCACCTCTGGCTCCCCCCACTTTGGTGGCACCTCTGGTGTAGGGACCCTCGTCGCCGACCCCGGACTGGGGACCCTCGCTGCAGGCCCCGGACTGGGGACCCTTGCTGCAGGCCCCAGATTGGGGACCCACGCTGCAGACCCGGGACTGGGGACCCTCGCTGCAGGCCCCAGACTGGGTACCCTCGCTGCAGGCCCCAGACTGGGAACCCTCGTTGCAGGCCCCGGACTGGGGACCGTCGCTGGAGGCTCCGGACTGCAGCTCGTCGCTGGAGGCTTCATGCCATGTATCCTCACTGCAAGCTTCGTGCCATGGATCATCACTGGAGGCTTCGTGCCATGGATCCTCACTGGAGGCTTCGTGCCATAGATCATCACTGGAGGCTTCGTGCCATGGATCATCACTGGAGGCTTTGTGCCATGGATCATCACTGGAGGCTTCGGGCCATGGATCATCACTGGAGGCTTCCTGCGTGGAGCCGGAACAGGTCTCACCGGACTGAGACGTACTGGAAGCCTGGTGCGTGGAGCTGCCACAGGGCTTACCAGGCTGGGGAGACATACTGGAGGCCTGGTACGTGGAATCGGAACAGGTCTCACCGGACTGGGGAGATGCACTGGAAGCCTGGTGCGTGGAGCAGGCACCAGATCTACTGGTCCGTGGAGGCGCACTGGAGGTCTCAAGCGTAGAGCTGGCACAACCCGTCCTGGCTGGATGGTTACTTTCGCCCGGCAAATGCGGGGCGCTAGCACAGGACGCACTGGGCTGTGCAGACGCACCGGAGACACAGTGCGCAGAGCCGGCGCAGGATATCCTGGGCCGAAGAGACGCACTGGAGGCCAAGAGCGCTGAGCTGGCACCATCCGTCCTGGCTGGATGCCCACTCTAGCCCGTCCAATGCGGGGAGCTGGAATGTAGCGCACCGGGCTGTGAACGCACACTGGAGACACCGTGCGCTTCACAGCATAACACGTGACCAGTACCACGCTCCCTACCGTGAGCACAGGGAGTTAGCTCCGCCAACCTCCCTGTGTGCCTCCCCAAAATTGTTTGGAGTGGCCTCCCGGTCTTCCTTGCCAGCCGTGACCCTGTGTAACACTGGGCCCCTTTACTAGCTGCCTCCGTCTTCCTTGCTGCTTCCACCTGCTCCCACGGCAGGCGATCCCTTCCAGCCAGGATCTCTTCCCACGTCCAGGATACCTTTCCTTCCATAATGTCTTCCCATGTCCATTCTGTCTGCTACTTCCGGCCACGCCGCCTGGTCCGTTTGTGGTGGGTAGTTCTGTCACGATCGCTGTCGTCGTGGAAAGGACCGGACCAAGGTGCAGCATGGTGAGCGTACATTTCTTTTATTGATAAATGTCACCAACAAACAAAGAACAAGGAAACAACCGTGAAGCTTAGGCTATAATGCCACTAACAAAGACAACTACCCACAAATACAAAAGGAAAAAGGCTGCCTAAGTATGATTCCCAATCAGAGACAACGATATACAGCTGTTCCTGATTCAGAACCATACCCGGCCAAAACATAGAAACAAAAAACATAGAGTTTCCCACCCGAGTCACACCCTGACCAACCAAACATAGAGAATAAAAAGATCTCTATGGTCAGGGCATGACACTGGAGATGAAAGTCCCCGGGACACAGAGCATCGGCCAGAGCCCACCAAATCTTTTCAGTCACTCTAGCTCGCGGCCCAGCATGACGGATGCTGGTGAGACACCCGTTGTGGAATGTTGCGTTGCTCTGTAGTGTAGCAGTGTGAGGAAGAGGGCCTTGTTTAAAGTACACCCCTCGGCTAGGTGTGTGTTGAGTCCATTCTTTAAAGACTGATTGAAGCGCTCCACCCCTCTGTTGGCCTGGAGGTTGTTGTACTCCATTCGGACGTGATGGATGCCTTTGCTTTCCTGGTAGGTGGACAGTTCGTATGACATGAGATGGGACCCTTTGTGTGTAGTGATGGTCTTTGCTAAATCACAGAGGGAGAAGAGGGACTCTAAGAAGTCGATGATAACCTGCAAGGGGACGGAACCCACCGCAATGACCACTGGTTATTTTGAGCGTAGACTGCAGGACACCACCAAGAACCGTTGGTGGTGGGGAACCCCATGGATCTCACTGCAGATATCCAACTGCAGGTGCTCCCAGGGCTCAGCAGGCCAGGTGAGGGGTTGCAGGGGCGGAGGAGCCTAGTGGCCACTTTTAGGTCTCTAATTGGGAATCTTCCATTTTGTTGTGAAAAAAAATAAAAACCAATGGTATAGCATCACTTCTCAGCTGCCGTTGAAATGGATTCCCCATCAGTTTAGCCGTAAAATCACTCTAATCTTTGGTCACTGCACTATTCTTGATAACCGCAAGCCACTGGCAGAATCGGGGTGAATCTCTGATAGGTAGAACAGTGATAACTGTTGTGAATGATAACTGTTTATGATAAAAACATAATGTTGTTAATATAGAAATGACTAAATGCCGTGGCAGAGCCAGGATGAAATTACCCTTTAATATAGTTGGTTCACAGTTGGTTTTGGTATTTTAACCTGCACGTCATGAACGCATCTGGTGGGGATAGACAAATTCAACATGTGCACAATGATCATCTGGTTATTAGTGTAGAGTGCGCCACATCATCCCATGGGATCTGTCAAGGATGGGCACAGCAGAAATATCACCGAAATATTTTAGTTCCTACACATCACCTTCTATACCTGTATATATTCAAACAAGATAGGCCTTTTGGCGTGTTTTGGGAGTCGAGCAAAAGTCGACTATGACTCCAAACACAGGTGTCAGAGTCGACTCAAAAAATCCTGGAGTCGTTCACTTCTACATCAGACAGCCACTCACGTTTTCACAAAAGACTGTGTTTACATTGTAGATAGAAGCAGGCCATTGGCAACCTTCAACACGATGGGTACAGTGGGGCAAAAAAGTATTTAGTCAGCCACCAATTGTGCAAGTTCTCCCACTTAAAAAGATGAGAGAGGCCTGTAATTTTCATCATAGGTACACTTCAACTATGACAGACAAATGAGAAAAAAAATCCAGAAAATCACATTATTGGATTTTTAATGAATTTATTTGCAAATTATGGTGGAAAATAAGTATTTGGTCAATAACAAAAGTTTATCTCAATACTTTGTTATATACCCTTTGTTGGCAATGACAGAGGTCAAATGTTTTCTGTAAGTCTTCACAAGGTATGTACAGGAGTTCTGATTGATTCAAACCTTAGCAGTTTGGCAAATTTGCCTGAGCCGGTGCTATCGGAGTCAGTGCAGCCAGCTGGTTTCTCCACGCATCGCGCCGACAGAAACAAACATCTTTCTGGTAAGAAGAGGGGCGGGGGCGTATGCTTCATGGTTAACGTGACGTGGTGTGGCCACAACAACATACAGGAACTCAAGTCCTTCTGTTCACCTGATTTAGAATTCCTCACAATCAAATGTCGACCGCATTATCTACCAAGGGAATTCTCTTCGATTATAATCACAGCCGTATATATTCCCCCCCAAGCAGACACATCGATGGCTCTGAACGAACTTTATTTGACTCTTTTCAAACTGGAATCCATATATCCGGAGGCTGCATTCATTGTAGCTGGGGATTTTAACAAGGCTAATCTGAAAACAAGACTCCCTAAATTTGATCAGCATATCGATTGCGCAACCAGGGCTGGAAAAACCTTGGATCATTGCTATTCTAACTTCCGCGACGCATATAAGGCCCTGCCCCGCTCTCCTTTCGGAAAAGCTGACCACAACTCCATTTTGTTGATCCCTGCCTACAGACAGAAACTAAAACAAGAAGCTCCCGCGCTGAGGTCTGTTCAACGCTGTTCCGACCAATCTGATTCCACACTCCAAGACTGCTTCCATCACGTGGACTGGGATATGTTTCGTATTGCGTCAGACAACAACATTGACGAATACGCTGATTAGAACGTGCGTTGAAGATGTTGTTCCCATAGCAACGATTAAAACATTCCCAAACCAGAAACCGTGGATTGATGGCAGCATTCGCGTGAAACTGAAAGCGCGAACCACTGCTTTTAATCAGGGCAAGGTGACCGGAAACATGACCGAATACAAACAGTGTAACTATTCCCTCCGCAAGGCAATCAAACAAGCTAAGCGTCAGTATAAAGACAAAGTAGAATCTCAATTCAACGGCTCAGACACAAGAGGTTTGTGGCAGGGTCTACAGTCAATCACGGATTACAAAAAGAAAACCAGCCCCGTCACGGACCAGGATGTCTTGCTCCCAGGCAGACTAAATAACTTTTTTGCCCGCTTTGAGGACAATACAGTGCCACTGACACGGCCCGCAACTAAAACATGCGGACTCTCCTTCACTGCAGCCAACGTGAGGAAAACATTTAAACGTGTCAACCCTCGCAAGGCTGCAGGCCCAGACGGCATCCTACGGACATATTAAATCAATCCCTATCCCAGTCTGTTGTTCCCACATGCTTCAAGAGGGCCACCATTGTTCCTGTTCCCAAGAAAGCTAAGGTAACTGAGCTAAACAACTACCGCCCCGTAGCACTCACTTCCGTCATCATGAAGTGCTTTGAGAGACTAGTCAAGGACCATATCACCTCCACCCTACCTGACACCCTAGACCCACTCTAATTTGCTTACCGCCCAAATAGGTCCACAGACGATGTAATCTCAACCACACTGCACACTACCCTAACCCATCTGGACAAGAGGAATACCTATGTGAGAATGCTGTTCATCGACTACAGCTCGGCATTTAACACCATAGTGCCCTCCAAGCTCGTCATCAAGCCCTGTGCAACTGGGTACTGGACTTCCTGACGGGCCGCCCCCAGATGGTGAGGGTAGGCAACAACATCTCCACCCCGCTGATCCTCAACACTGGGGCCCCACAAGGGTGCGTTCTGAGCCCTCTCCTGTATTCCCTGTTCACCCACGACTGCGTGGCCACGCACGCCACCAACTCAATCATCAAGTTTGCGGACGACACAACAGTGGTAGGTTTGATTACCAACAACGACGAGACGGCCTACAGGGAGGAGGTGAGGGCCCTCGGAGTGTGGTGTCAGGAAAATAACCTCACACTCAACGTCAACAAAACTAAGGAGATGATTGTGGACTTCAGGAAACAGCAGAGGGAACACCCCCCTATCCACATCGATGGAACAGTAGTGGAGAGGGTAGTAAGTTTTAAGTTCCTCGGCGTACACATCACAGACAAACTGAATTGGTCCACCCACACAGACAGCATCGTGAAGAAGGCGCAGCAGCGCCTCTTCAACCTCAGGAGGCTGAAGAAATTTGGCTTGTCACCAAAAGCACTCACAAACTTCTACAGATGCACAATCGAGAGCATCCTGTCGGGCTGTATCACCGCCTGGTACGGCAACTGCTCCGCCCACAACCGTAAGGCTCTCCAGAGGGTAGTGAGGTCTGCACAACGCATCACCGGGGGCAAACTACCTGCCCTCCAGGACACCTACACCACCCGATGTCACAGGAAGGCCATAAAGGTCATCAAGGACAACAACCACCCGAGCCACTGCCTGTTCACCCCGCTATCATCCAGAAGTCGAGGTCAGCACAGGTGCATCAAAGCTGGGACCGAGAGACTGAAAAACAGCTTCTATCTCAAGGCCATCAGACTGCTAAACAGCCACCACTAACATTGAGTGGCTGCTGCCAACACACTGACTCAACTCCAGCCACTTTAATAATGGGAATTGATGGAAATGATGTAAAATATATCACTAGCCACTTTAAACAATGCTACCTAATATAATGTTTACATACCCTACATTATTCATCTCATATGTATATGTATATACTGTACTCTATATCATCTACTGCATCTTTATGTAATACATGTATCACTAGCCACTTTAACTATGCCACTTTGCTTACATACTCATCTCATATGTATATATATTGCACTCAATACCATCTACTGTATCTTGCCTATGCCGCTCTGTACCATCACTCATTCATATATCTTTATGTACATATTCTTTATCCCCTTACACTTGTGTCTATAAGGTAGTAGTTTTGGAATTGTTAGCTAGATTACTTGTTGGTTATTACTGCATTGTCGGAACTAGAAGCACAAGCATTTCGCTACACTCGCATTAACATCTGCTAACCATGTGTATGTGACAAATAACATTTTATTTGATTTGATTTGTTGAAATATACTTTAAATTATAAAATGTGCAAGAATCGAAAGTGTCAACAACAATTGTTTTTTCTGTTGTATACCAAAATCAGCTCCTCCCTCAACAGGGATCGATCAACTTCACATTTGTCAGTTCGACCCACCACATACTAAAATTGACTGGGTCTAAGCCATACACTAATGCTCAGCCCCAGTCAATTTGACAAAAAGAGATTTGCTGGCCACAAAAATACTACATGTAGTGCATACATCTTTAACCCGAGCACTGCTGTGTGAGGGAGAGGTTGGCACTATATTACTGCAGCTGTGCAGGTGAGATTGGAGCTAGCAGACGGAAGCAGAGAGTGAGACACTACTTGGCTACACCCAAGACTACCTAACTTGTAGCAGCCACAATGTTATTTATCATTCCACATACAGTGCATTCAGAAAGTATTTAGACCCCTTACCTTTGAGTCCAGGTGCATCCTGTTCCCATTGATCATCCTTGAGATGTTTCTACAACTTGATTGGAGTCCACCTGTGGTAAATTCAATTAATTGAATATGATTTGGAAAGGCACACACCTGTCTATATGAGGTCCCACAGTTGACAGTGCATGTCAGAGCAAAAACCAAGCCATGAGGTCGAAGGAATTGTCTGTAGCGATCTGAGACAGGATTGTGTTGCGGGACATATCCAGGAAAGGTTACCAAAACATTGAAGGTCCCCAAGAAAAAAGTGGCCTCCATCAGTCTTAAATGGAAGAAGTTTGGAACCACCAAGACTCTTCCTAGAGCTGGCCTCCAGGCAATACTGAGCAATCATGGGTGAAAGGCCTTGGTCAGGGAGGTGACAAAGAACCCAAAGGTCACTTTGATAGAGATCCAGAGTTCCTCTGTGGAGATGGGAGAATCTCTGCAGATCTCCACCAATCAGGCCTTTATGGTAGTGGCCAGACGGAAGCCACTCCTCAGTAAAAGGCACATGACAGCCCGCTTGGAGTTTGCCAAAAGGCACGTAAAGGACTCTCAGACCATGAGAAATTAGATTCTCTGGTCTGATGGAACCAATATTGAACTCTTTGGCCTGAATGCCAAGCGTCACGTCTGGAGGAAACCTTGCACCATCACTACGGTGAAGCATGGTGGTGGCAGCATAATGCTGTGGGGATGTTTTTCAGTGGCAGGGACTGGGATACAAGTCAGCATTGAGGGAAAGATGAACGGAGCAAAATACAGAGAGATCCTTAATGTAAACCTGATTCAGAGTGCTCAGGACCTCAGACTAAGGCGAAGGTTCACCTTCCAACAGTACAACGACCCTAAGCACACAGCCAAGACAATGCAGGAGTGGCTTCAGGATAAGTCTCTGAATGTCCTTGAGTGGTCCAGCCAGAGCCCAGACTTGAACCCGATCTAACATATCTGGAGAGACCTGAAAATAACTGTGGAGCGATGCTCCCCATCCAACCCTACAGAGCTTCAGAGGATCTGCAGAGAAGAATGGGAAAAACTCCACAAAAACAGGTGTGCCAAGCTTGTAGCGTGATACCCAAGAAGACTCGAGGCTGTCATCGCTGCCAAAGGTGCTTCAAGAAAGTACTGAGTAAAGGGTCTGAATACTTATGTAAATGTGATATTTGGGAATTTGAATAAATGTGCAAAAATGTCTAAAAACCTGTTTTTGGTTAGTGATTATGGGGTATTATATATAGATTGATGAGGGAAAAAAACTTTTTTATCAATTTTAGAATAAGGCTGTAATGTAACAAAATGTGGAAAAAGTAAAGGAGTCTGAATACTTTCTAAATGCGCTATAACAGTACCTTGCTTGACTGGAGTAGCCTAGCTAGCCAGCTATAGCTAGATAGGCTAATTGAGGCCACATTTTGCCTTTCTTCCCAACTCCCCTGTTGTTTGCTCGTTGTAGCCTACTCCTTCTCATTTATTTTAGCTTTTAATTCCATAATCTTGCATTGCGTTAGTGAACTCTCACTACACTTGCTACACAATGTGCCTCTTTGATTGGCCAACAAACAAAAAGCTACACACATGAAGGCTACCAAATGGCTACAGGTCTTTTTTATGGGGTGCAGTGCATGTCATAAAAACTACAAAACTACATTGAAAATACAATTTTTTATTAAATTAATCATTTGAAATGTCATGGTATATACTATGTAATAATGTCACATGGATATTGTGATGTAATTCAGAAAAAATACTTTTCAGTGTTAAAATAGGCCTATATTTTTATTTTGCGCATAAATTAATACTCACACTATTTTAATATTCAAATAACAGTGCACATCTCTAGTTTCAAGTAGTCTATAATAGATTATTGGATCCCCACTCCACAGGGGTTCTGAAATGATCCGCTCCATTTCACCAGATTTTTTGTCAATAAACCACTAAAAGGGAATCTGGCAAAATTTCAATCTTCCCTATGTGTGTATGCAGGATAAGGCATACACCACAGACATGCTCAAAGCCCTGTATGCTGAGTTGAGCTTCAGCCGGTCCAAGGTCCAATGTGACATTCCCAAACTGCGAGAGGAGCTCCAGACTGCAACAGGGTCTCCCAGGGATGAGGATATGGGCGGCGACGGCCCCAATGCTGCTCAGGTATACGGTAAGACGTGCACACACAAACACCCCCTCACCACACAGTTCAACCTCTTCACACTCACATGTGCACACCTGTATGCACACTTACTGGCATGTACTGCTGGCATACTGGCATGTATAGTTACTTAGGTCTTCTCTCTGTGCATACACTGAAGACATAGTGAAGTTGACAAGCAACACTGATTTCCTGAAGAAGGAGAGGTCGACACTCACTAGGCAAATCAGAGGGGTCAGGTCAAAGGTGAGAGGTCATCTGCATACAGGGGTGAGGTAACTCTCAACCAATCCCAATTTGATAATACTTTGCTATAACTAAAAACAAAACCCTGATCTTGTGCCTTATTTCTTCACTTTTTATCCATATGTGTCATCTCTTTGTCAAAGTCTGAATGAGGTTTTCTCTGTCCAGGAGAGAAGGAAGCTGTTTGAGTCCATGGACTAGAAGAAGATCTAAGCTATTTATTTTTGCTCATTCTTCAGTGTGTGTGTGTTTGGTATTTGCCAATCATGTGCTACAGTGCTAGTCTTAGAGCGAACATTCCACTCCTTGCCACTTCTTGTCATTGCCAATCTTCATCTTTGGCACATGACATGGACGTCAGGGCATGAAAGGCATGACATATTTCTACAAAAGAAATCAATCAGATCAAGTGTTAACCGGGTATAGCCGACACCACGGTGTAAAAGGTGGAACTGGTACCCAGGATACTACAGTGCTTGGCTTGCTTGTGTTCTGTAGAGTGTACCATTGGGAGATTTTTAGAGCAGTGATGTGGTGAGGTTACTATTTATTTATGTATGAATTATTACACAGACCAAAATATTTTTTATTTGAATGTCAAAGTGTGTCTAAATGAATGTAATCTCAGAACTATTTTTCTGTTACCATCCTTTCTCCCAGTGGCCATGTTAACACCTCACCACAAGGTGTCCCTCTTGCAGCAGTCAGAGCGTTCATTGGCATTCTCTCGCTCATTGTCCTTATGGTGTTTATTTTTCTCAATGCATGGCAAAATGAGGCCTCGCATCCCTTCCCTACCATTTATTTGGGATCCACTATTAAACTATAGTTCTGTAAACTACCTGAAAACATGCAAAGGTGGTGTCATTCAGTGGTATGATCATCCCATTGAAAGATTGTGTAGGCAGAAATTATTATGAATCTATTTTACCGTGTAGTGAAGGGTAGCCTAAATGTAATTTACTCACCTTCATTTTACGTGAGCGTTTATCCACCTTTTACAGAAAAATGAATTGAAAGTATAGGGAGCACATTTTTTCACTGCAACCTGGGATCAGCTATTCTTTTTACCACTACACCACTGTTTCTACGCCAGCATCTAGCTATCAGAGTGGATCTGAAATGGCCTTTGTTAAAACTTTACAGCGACGCTATGGACATTGAAACGTCACTGTCCCATCACATGAATTTGGCACAGTATTTGACTCACAATGGGTGATGTTGGTTCATGGTGATTCTCAGATGTATGCGGAGAAAAGAGGAAATTGGTCCCGGTGAGGAAGTGTGTCATTCACAGTACTTTTTAATAACTGCAGCAATTATCTGCAGTAAATAATTCCAGATTGCTCTTATTCTTGAAGAATGTAGGTTATACTCACTGGTTTGAGACCACAATAATGTGCTGCTCACAACTTTATCGCGATTAAAGAAAAAAAATTTTTAGAGATTAAATAACATTTTTAATGTATAGGTCCATTATTTCAACACACTTCTGTTTGTAGTCGTTTAAATTCATACTGGAGTATATTTTATATAACCTTTATTCCAACAGAGAGTCCCACTGGCACAAAGGACCGGTGTCTTTGATAAGGGAGCCCTGCATTTTACAATTTCACACATTTTACAAAATATAAGAGAATACAAAAATACAGTAATGAGTGCAAAACATGCCACCTGTGATAAAACTACAGTGCCTTGCGAAAGTATTCGGCCCCCTTGAACTTTGCGACCTTTTGCCACATTTCAGGCTTCAAACATAAAGATATAAAACTGTATTTTTTTGTGAAGAATCAACAACAAGTGGGACACAATCATGTGGTGGAACGACATGTATTGGATATTTCAAACTTTTTTAACAAATCAAAAACTGAAAAATTGGGCGTGCAAAATTATTCAGCCCCCTTAAGTTAATACTTTGTAGCGCCACCTTTTGCTGCGATTACAGCTGTAAGTCGCTTGGGGTATGTCTCTATCAGTTTTGCACATCGAGAGACTACATTTTTTTCCCATTACTCCTTGCAAAACAGCTCGAGCTCAGTGAGGTTGGATGGAGAGCATTTGTGAACAGCAGTTTTCAGTTCTTTCCACAGATTCTCGATTGGATTCAGGTCTGGACTTTGACTTGGCCATTCTAACACCTGGATATGTTTATTTTTGAACCATTCCATTGTAGATGTTGCTTTATGTTTTGGATCATTGTCTTGTTGGAAGACAAATCTCCGTCCCAGTCTCAGGTCTTTTGCAGACTCCATCAGGTTTTCTTCCAGAATGGTCCTGTATTTGGCTCCATCCATCTTCCCATCAATTTTAACCATCTTCCCTGTCCTGCTGAAGAAAAGCAGGCCCAAACCATGATGCTGCCACCACCATGTTTGACAGTGGGGATGGTGTGTTCAGCTGTGTTGCTTTTACGCCAAACATAACGTTTTGCATTGTTGCCAAAAAGTTCAATTTTGGTTTCATCTGACCAGAGCACCTTCTTCCACATGTTTGGTGTGTCTCCCAGGTGGCTTGTGGCAAACTTTAAACGACACTTTTTATGGATATCTTTAAGAAATGGCTTTCTTCTTGCCACTCTTCCATAAAGGCCAGATTTGTGCAATATACGACTGATTGTTGTCCTATGGACAGAGTCTCCCACCTCAGCTGTAGATCTCTGCAGTTCATCCAGAGTGATCAAGGGCCTCTTGGCTGCATCTCTGATCAGTCTTCTCCTTGTATGAGCTGAAAGTTTAGAGGGACGGCCAGGTCTTGGTAGATTTGCGGTGGTCTGATACTCCTTCCATTTCAATATTATCGCTTGCACAGTGCTCCTTGGGATGTTTAAAGCTTGGGAAATCTTTTTGTATCCAAATCCGGCTTTAAACTTCTTCACAACAGTATCTCGGACCTGCCTGGTGTGTTCCTTGTTCTTCATGATGCTCTCTGCGCTTTTAACAGACCTCTGAGACTATCACAGTGCAGGTGCATTTATACAGAGACTTGATTACACACAGGTGGATTGTATTTATCATCATTAGTCATTTAGGTCAACATTGGATCATTCAGAGATCCTCACTGAACTTCTGGAGAGAGTTTGCTGCACTGAAAGTAAAGGGGCTGAATAATTTTGCACGCCCAATTTTTCAGTTTTTGATTTGTTAAAAAAGTTTGAAATATCCAATAAATGTTGTTCCACTTCATGATTGTGTCCCACTTGTTGTTGATTCTTCACAAAAAAATACAGTTTTATATCTTTATGTTTGAAGCCTGAAATGTGGCAAAAGGTCGCAAAGTTCAAGGGGGCTGAATACTTTCGCAAGGCACTGTATGTGCACCATGGAAAACTGTATCTTAACAGCTTCAATGAAGGGGCAGCTGCATTCATGTAAATGAGGTCACCATAGTCTAGTACTGGAAAAAACGTAGACTGCATGATCTGCATTCTACTATTAAGTGACAGGCATGACCTATTTCTATAGAAGAAATCATTCAGATCAGGTATAGCCGACAGCTATAGCTGATGTTTTGGCGGTGTAAAAGGTGGAACTCCTGTTGGAGAAGTTCAGAATGAGAAAGTGTAGTGTATATAGAAATATTGACATCCAAATAGACAATCATTAAATAAAATAATGAGGATTTATATCAGCCTAATAGAGGTGTATAGATTACATCTCACATTCTAGAGTTTGAATTAAAAAAGGATGCATGGGAGTTTTCTCAATGCAACTCAATGTAGCAAATGTAAGTGTCCTATTTAGGTATAATGCCGGAGCCACTTGTGGATTTGACAGCTCTAAAAGACTCTACAGTGTACACAGTATCCAACGGAGATTAGTTTGCATAGGTGATGCAAACGGAGCTCCATACACAGCAACTAATTTGCATAGACTGTGAAATCACTGTGGAGAGCCCTTAAAGAAAAACTCCACCCAAAACTATATTTTGGTATTTGTTTAATTTTCATTGTTGATATAGTCCCAAAATGTTTTGCCTGTAGTAGCTGACGTGTATAGTGTTGAGTCATCCGCATACATAGACACACTGGCTTTACTCAAAGATTGAAAAAAGTAAGGGGCCTAAACAGCTACCTTGGGGAATTCCTGATTTTACCTTGATTATGTTTGAGAGGCTTCCATTAAAGAACACTGTCTGTGTTCAGTTAGACAAGGTAACTCTTTATCTACAATATAGCAGGGGGTGTAAAGCCATAACACATACACTACCATTCAAAAGTTTGGGAGATTAGGTGTAATGTGAGTAACATCACATTAAAGCATATGCCATCCTTCGATCTAACAAGTCACCCTATATAAAGCACATGTTTATATCATATTCGACATAGTGGGTTATGCCACATTTGACATTGGTGATTATGCCACAGTTATGCATGACATATGGTTATAGATGTGTAACGGATGTGAAACGGCTAGCTTAGTTAGCGTGGGCGCTAAATAGCGTTTCAATCAGTGACGTCACTTGCTCTGAGACCTTGAAGTAGTAGTTCCCCTTGCTCTGCAAGAGCCGCGGCTTTTGTGGAGCGATGGGTAACGATGCTTCGAGGGTGACTGTTGATGTGTGCAGAAGGTCCCTAGTTCGCGCCCGGGTATGGGCGAGGGGACGGTCTAAATTTGTACTGTTACATTGATGCTGTTGACCCGGATTACTGGTTGCTGCGGAAAAAGGAGGAAGGTCAAAAGGGGGGTGAGTGTAACGGATGTGAAACGGCTAGCTTAGTTAGCGTGGGCGCTAAATAGCGTTTCAATCAGTGACGTCACTTGCTCTGAGACCTTGAAGTAGTAGTTCCCCTTGCTCTGCAAGGGCCGCGGCTTTTGTGGAGCGATGGGTAACGAAGCTTCGAGGGTGACTGTTGATGTGTGCAGAAGGTCCCTGGTTCGCGCCCGGGTATGGGTGAGGGGACGGTTTAAAATTATACTGTTACAGATGCATTGTAACACATTTATGCAGTGCTTATGTAGGCTTTATGAAGCCAGTGACTTATGACAAAATGTGTAGAATAGAATTATAAAACAAAATATTTCTCTCTCTGCCCCATGGCAAATGTTTTGAAATGCAGGAAATAAACACTGAGTGTACAAAACTTTAGGAACACCTGCTCCTTCCAACATAGACTGACCAGGTGAAAGCTATGATGTCAATTATAATTCATTAATTATATTCTCAAACATTTATGAATGTGTGGACACTTTTAGGCCACAGTTAGACCGCTCACTCAAGCCCTTGTCATTTTCTTTTTGGTTTTATGTTGCACTTACTCCAAATGCTACATGACATTTTCATTTGTATATAGACAAATACTGCAAAAAATTACGGTAAATGTAAAATACACTTAAAATCAACAGTCTAATGTTTGGATTAAGTCATGTGTCAGATGAACCTTCGGTCTGATTATTTCCCCATAATCTCTAAAGTGTTCCTTTTCAATTGCTACCATGGTTATGCATATGCTTCTCATATTTCTCCAGTTAGGATTTTTTTTACATTTGTCCCTATCAAGATAGGCCAATTCCCACGAATGCAAAGGGTTCAAATATAAAATATATAAAAACAAAAACAAATGTCACTTTTAAAGTATCCTACTAGGGTTGCCAGATTTCAGATTTTGCAAAACCAGACAATATTGTGCACACACAAGGCTGTGGGGACTTTGGAGAGAGAGCTACCAGAACACCGAGTTTGGGTTATTGTAATATTTTTCTTTAAGGAACTGCATGGATTCTTAGAGAACAGTTTTTCAAGTGTTTGTACAGGGTCCGGTCAGAAGACTGAAATATTGTACATCTGACTTGCAGACAGCCATGCCGAAATTAGTGTCATCTTACTGGGGACTGTAATTTTTCATTGGGTGACCTGGAAAAACCTTTCTAAGAACAATAGGTGACCTGGAAAAACCTTTTAAAGAACAATAATGTTGAGAGGTCAATTTTAATTTCCAATTTAAACACACCAATCAATCAGCCTCATTTGTTTGATCTTGAAAAGAAGAAAGGGGTCAACGTTACTCCTGTGATTTCATCAATAAACGTCAGAGGGAAAGTTGAAATACTGAAGGGGAGAGAGGTAAATATATATTCAGTCAGCTAGACAAAGACCTGCACAAGTAACGTTGTCGTTTTTTCCCTCTTTTTTTCTGTATCCATAATAGGCCACCAAAAATCCAACTTCGTAAATTATTTACACTACTTACAAGTTCCCCGAAGTTGGTCTGTATAACACTCTATAACAGCACCCCTGTTGGGCACAGGTCAAAAGTAGTGCACTATATAGGGCATAATGTGCCATTTTGGATGCACCATTGAGTCATGCTGTAACAATTATAGGAATGGAGACATGCAATGCAAATATACTGCAAAGGGCACACTGGTCAGAGAAACCCTAGACAGCTCTTCAGTCTATTGCCTGCATAGCCACTCCAGTCTTCTATAATTACAGTCATGAATGTCTAAACACACCCCTTCCATTCCATCTTGCCTGATTTAATGCATTGTAATGAACTGTAATGATCCGCGTAGAGAGGAGTAGGGTTGGGGAAGAGAGAACCTGAGTTGACTTACTACTCACTTGAATCAAAGTGCAGTTGAGCTTAACATTGAAATGCTTTACCAAATGTGTAAATACATGTAGGAAAGGTTTTCCAGACACAGATTAAACCTGATCCTGGATTCAAAAGCAAACTCAATGGAAATTCTCAATTTAAAGTGCTTTTCAGTCCAGGACTAGGCTTAACCTGTGTCTGAGAAATGGGCCCATTTGGCAAGAGTACATTTAGAATTTACATTAAACTTTTTTGCAGGTGTGGAGTCTGGACTGAAGAGGGGCGGGGAAACTCATTAATAGTAAGCTCATCATGAATATTGTATACATTCAGTAATACCCATGAATAAGCCGTCTCATTTATAAGCACTATTACTAATGCAGTGGTACTGGTGTCATGGCAGCTCTGTTTACCTGTTGGCTGGCTGGGTGATCCATGCATGGCCCAGTCAGGGAAAGTAGAATTAAGGCCTTTGGAGTCACTTTCACTAAGGGCACCTTCACATGTCCTGAATGCATGCTGATTTCCTTTCTCTGCGCTATATGCGCTTTCCTTTCGAAAGCGCTGTATGCACTTTCAGTACTCTGATACAATGTGAGCCTGTACACCAGGTGGTCTGCCAGATATGATCACAATATGATCACGCTTGTGTTATCTGGTTCTTTAAACTGGATACAGGTCTTTAATACCAAGTGTAAATTGAGTCTATCCCTGTTTTATCATGATCCTAGATCATTTGGTACCCTGATCAGTGCTTAATGAGTAAAACGCAACTGATCCTAGTCCCTGCCCAAATGGTGGGTCCAAGATCCAGGACCACAGTACCAGAAGTAGTGTGACACTGTTGCGGTTGAGCTGTGTGTGTGTGTGTGTGTGTGTGTGTGCATGCGCATCATTCATAAATGAATACTAAAGCAATACTTAATTGACTATGCTCATGAACTCTGTGACAATGGAGGCTCCTCAGAGGAGGAAGGGGAGGACCAGTCTCAGTGAATTTCAGAAAAATATAAATAGTTAAACATTAAAAGTTACCCTTTTTAGATACAACTATACAAAATGATTTTCACATGTCACCAAATAATTTATTATTACTGTTTTGTAATGTCTACAGTAGCCTCAACAGCACTCTGTAGAGTAGAGACTGAAAATGAAGAGAGAGAGAAGTGCACACAGGGAGAGAGATCAGTATAATTACACTTCTATTCCTGCAGCATGAATAAGACATCATTACTCAGATAATGGGCTCTGAGTGTCCCCAGCAGTTTCTCACATCAGATTATCACATGCTCCCAGTCTGGTGGTATGTGTGTGTGTGCATGAGAGTGTGTGTGTGTGTGTGGGAGGGGGGGGGGGCATGTGTGCATGTTCACGAATACTTCCTTCCAGGCAGATGGGAAACTATTATGTGACTGGTGATTGAATTAAGCCCTGTGGGATTCTGCCAACCATGATCAGAGTCCCGCCGTTACCTCCTACTGTCCCCACTCTACCTTCTCCGCCTCCCCCTGAAAGGAGAGGCTCTTCTCTCCCTCTCTTTGATCTGAGTCTCATTAAATGAAATGGAAGCTCAGGAGAGAGAAGGAGGACAAAGAGAGTGGGAAGGAGATAATAATGCCATGACAATAGGAGGTAATATTTACCACGTCAACACCATGCCCTGAAAATTAGAACGGGATAGAGAGAGAGAAGGGAGTGGGGTGTGGGGGAAGTGACATTACAATGCCTACCTGTGGAGTTAAATGTCAAGCAGTGGGAGTCAGAGAGGATGGCAATGGTGGGAGTGGGGGGGTAGATGAAGTGAGCCAGGAGGAGAGGCAGAATTCAGGTCAGCTACAGACTCAGGTGGGACCATTTTAAAATAGCTGAGAGCAGTAGCATAGCTATATCGTGACTGCACATACAGGGCCGATTTCCCAGACACAGGTTAAGCCTTGTCCTGGACTTAAAGCGAGTTCAATAGATAATTTCCATAGTGTATAGTGGTGTGTCTAGTCAGAGGGATTCACTACTTTTGGATTACTAGTGCTAATGTAAAGGACGTAACGCTGCCTGCTTAGTGAGTACCACTTCATCTCACAATGAGGCTCGAACCCAGGACTTCTGTGTTGTGAGGGAAGAATGACACTTTGTTCTTTATAAAATAACTCTGGTTTAATAGCCATCCCTCGAACATGCTCACGTTCCTCAGCTAGCATAACAACAACATTTAGCCAAAGTACAGTGGCCCTTCTGGATAACAATATGGTGAGTCAAAAGACCCACTCAACAAACCCACAGGAGCTATTTAAATCCAAATCAAATACATTTTCTGAGGTTGCATAAAAATATTAATAGATGTTATTGCAGGTGTAGTGAAATGCTTGTGTTCCTAGCTCGAACAGTGCAGTTATATCTAACAACATAAGACAATACACACAAATCTAAAAGTAAAATAATGTAGTGAAGAAATATAGAACAATTAGGACGAGCGACGTTGGAGTCCGGAGTATAAGTAAGTAGACAAATATACAGTACCAGTCAAAAGTTTGGACACCTACTCATTCAAGGGTTTTTCTTTATTTTTACTATTTTCTACATTGTAGAATAATAGTGAAGACAAAAAAAACTATAAAATAACAGATATGGAATCATGTAGTAACTAAAAAAGTGTTAAACAAATCAAAATATATTTTATATTTGAGATTCTTCAAAGTAGCCACCCTTTGCCTTAATGACAGATTTGCACACACCAACAGCTTCACCTGGAATGCTTTTTCCAACAGTTCCCACATATGCTGAGCACTTGTTGGCTGTTTTTCCTTCACTCTGCGGTCCAACTCATCACAAACTATCTCAGTTGGGTTGAGGTCGGGTGATTGTGGAGGCCAAGTCATCTGATGCAGCACTCCATCTCTCTCCTTGGTCAAATAGCCCATACACAGCCTGGATATGTGTTTTGGGTCATTGTTCTGTTGAAAAACAAATGATAGTTCCACTAAGTGCAAACAAGATGGGATGGCGTATCACTGCAGAATGCTGTGGTAGCCATGCCTTGAATTCTAAATAAATCACAGACAGTGTCACCAGTAAAGCACCCCCACACCATCACACCTCCTCTTCCATGCTTCACAGTGGGAACCACACAATGCTGAGATCATTTGTTCACCTACTCTGCGTCTCACAAAAACACGGCGGTTGGAACAGAAAATCTCAAATTTGGACTCATCAGACCAAAGAAAGGTTTCCAACTGTCTAATGTCCATTGCTCTTGTTTCTTGGCCAAAACAAGTCTCTTCTTCTTATTGGTGTCCTTTAGTAGTGGTTTCTTTGCAGCAATTTGACCATGAAGGGCTGATTCACACAGTCTCCTCTGAACAGTTGATGTTGGTATGCCAGATATGATCACAATCAGATCACATGCGCTTTTGTTATCTGGTTCTCTAAACTGGATGCAGATTTTAAATACCAAGTGTAAATGAAGTCTATCCCTGTATGATCAGAATCCTGGAGCGTTTGGTACCTTGATCAGTGCTTAATGTGTAAAACGCAAACAAATCCTAGTCCCTGCCCAAGTGGTGGGTCCAAGATCCAGGACCACAGTACCAGGAGTAGTGTAACACTGTTGCGGTGGAGTTGTTTGTGTGTGTGCATCATTCATAAATTAATACTAAAGCGTTACTAAATTCACTATGCTCTGTGACAGTGGAGGCTCCTCAGAGGAGGAAGGGGAGGACCAGCCTCTGTGAATTTCAGAATATATATATATTTTTAAATATGCATCCAACAAAGTGTAGCCTTCAAAAAAAGAAAAGTCATTGCTCAGTTCAGTTCCTAATCCAGGTAAGAAATCCAATAAATTCAAATGGTAAAAAATTTAAATAACAATAGATCTTACCAGTTCAGTTGATCGGTTCAGAAAAATAATCCAAAGGAAATCCACAAAGCCAAAAACCCCAAAAGGTAGTAGGCCTTAGAAATAGTCATCCAAAACATTGTCCTTCAAACAGAGTGGGATAATCCACCGAAAGGAAGACTTTTTTAAATGCTCAAAATAAAACTGAGATAATACTCACAAGTACATTATGTTAGAAACTTGACGTTCAAACAAAGTTTCCTAATCACCCCTCTCTCCCTACAGGAAGTGACAATGGGTGTGTTACGGTGCGTGAATGAGGACCCAAAAGCGAATTAACGTAAACAGAGCTTCTTTAATAACAAAACAAAACGTAGGCTCAGATGGACCGGCAGGTTCCGACAGGACAGGACAAGGTTGCAGCAAACATGACGATAGTCTGGTTCAGGCATGAACAACACAAACAAGAATCCGACAAAGACAGGAGCAGAAACAGAGAGAGATATAGAGGACTAATCAGAGGGAAAAAGGGAACAGGTGGGAAAAGGGGTGACGAGGTAGTTAGGAGGAGACAAGGCACAGCTGGGGAAAAGAGGGGGAGAAAAGGTAACCTAACAACGACCAGCAGAGGGAGACAGGGTGAAGGGAAAGGACAGAAACAAGACACAACATGACAGTACATGACAGGGTGTGTCTAGGGAGTGACTAAGGCGGCACCTACAGCCTAACACATCAAGATACTATGGAACCTTGCGGGTAATATATGCCTGCCCTATTCAAAACGAGGCTTAGAGGGGCTGAAATACAGTTTCAAGTTTTGAACATAATACACTGTTGTCAGGCGAGTTACTGTCACGCCCTGACCTTAGAGAGCCGTTTTATTTCTCTATTTGGTTAGGTCAGGGTGTGATGTGGGGTGGGCATTCTATGTTTTGTTTTCTATGTTTCTTTATTTCTATGTTTTGGCCAGGTATGGTTCTCAATCTGGGACAGCTGTCGATCGTTGTCTTTGATTGGGAATCATACTTAGGTAGCCCTTTTTCCCTCCTTTCAGTGTGAGTAGTTAACTTTGTTTGTGGCACTTAGCCCTGTAAGCGTCATGGTTGTTGCCGACATTTTAAAATAAAATGTATGCTCACCACGCTGCACTTTGGTCTACTTCCAACGACACCCGTGACAGTTACAGAGTACTTGACTGGGCTTAGCCTCTTAATAAGTGAATAAAGATTTTTGATTAAGTATAACTCTGACTTGTGTGATAAGTTTGTCTCTCCTCATTTGATAACAGAATGACCCACCACACCTGACACAGGCAAAAAAGGTTGTCCAGTCTTTTCCAACACCTCGGTCCATCAAAGACATGGAAAGGTTTCTAGGTGTGACAGGATGGTATAATCGCTTCATTCCTCACTAGGCAGACTGCTCTGCTCTCCTCAATGCTCCGAAGAAGAATGATTGGACATCAGAATAAGGGTTCAAGGTCACTCCCTCCTTCGGTCTTGAGATAAGGTCTGAGACAGGATGTGTGTAGTGTCTGGAACCATTGTACGTCATCTCTGATGTTGCATGCACACCGAGTGAATGGAGTTAGAGCTCTGCAATAACGAGGCTGGTCAACCCAACACTCGAACCCAAAGAAAACCAAGATATTTTACATGGCAAAGACATGACAAACAAATGTGTAGAATCAATCAATCACATTTATTTATAAAGCCCCTTTTACATCAGCTGATGTCACAAAGTGTTGTACAGAAACACAGCCTAAAACCCCAAACAGCAAGCAATGCAGATGTAGAAGCACAGTGGCTACGAAAAACTCCCTAGAAAGGCCGGAACCTAGGAAGAAACCTAGAGAGAAACCAGGCTCTGAGGGATGGCCAGTCCTCTTCTGTCTGTGCCGGGTGAAGATTATAGAAGAACATTGCCAAGATGTTTAGACATTCATAGATGACCAGCAGGGTCAAATAATAATAATCACAGTGGTTATAGAGAGTGCAACATGTCAGTCGGCTTTTCATAGCCGATCATTCAGAGTTAGAGACAGCAGGTGCGGCAGAGAGAGAGTCCAAAACAGCAGGTCCGGGACAAGGTAGCACGTCCAGTGAACAGGTCAAAGTTCCATAACCGCAGGCAGAACAGTTGAAACTGGAGCAGCAGCATGACGAGGTGGACTGGGGACAGCAAGGAGTCACCAGGCCAGGTAGTCCTGAAGCATGGTCATAGGGCTCAGGTCCTCTGAGAGAGAAGAGAGAGAGAGATAGAATTAGAGGGAGAATACTTAAATTCACACAGGACACCGGATGAGACAGGAGAAATACTCCAGATAACAGACTGACCCTAGCCCCCCGACAAACCATTGCAGAATAAATACTGGAGGTTGAGACAGGAGAGGTTGGGGGACGATACCACCGGACAGGGCCAAACAGGCATGATATAATGCCACTCACTTTGCCAAAGTTAGAGGCAGAGAATTCCAGTGGAGAGAGGGGAACCGGCCAGGCAGAGACAGCAAGGGCGGTTCGTTGCTCCAGTGCCTTTCCATTCACCTTCACACCCCTGGGCCAGTCTACACTCAATCATAGGACCCACTGAAGAGATGAGTCTTCAATAAAGACTTAAAGGTCGAGACAGACTCGGTCTCGACCATTCCATACAAATGGAGCTGATAAGAGAAAGCCCTGCCTCCAGCTGTTTGCTTAGAATTTCTAGGGACAGTAAGGAGGCCTGCGTCTTGTGACCGTAGTGTACGTTTAGGTATGTACGGCAGGACCAAATCGGAATGATATGAGCAAGCCCATGTAATGCTTTGTAGGTTAGCAGTAAAACCTTGATATCAGTCCTAGCCTTAACAGGAAGCCAGTATAGAGAGCCTAGCACCGGAGTAATATGATAAAAAATGTTGGTTCTAGTAAAGATTCTAGCAGCTGTGTTTAGCACTAACTGAAGTTTATTTAGTGCTTTATCCGGGGAGGCGAAAAGTAGAGCATTGCAGTAGTCGAATCTAGAAGTGACAAAAGCATGGACTCATTTTTCTGCATCATTTTTGGACAGAAAGTGTCTGAATTTTGCAATTTTTACGAAGATGGAAAAAAGCTTTCCTTGAAATATTCTTAATATGTTCATCAAAAGATCAGATCAGAGTAACACAGAGGTCCTTCACAGTTTTATTTGAGATGACTGTACAACCATCAAGATTAATTGTCAGATCCAACAGAAGATCTCTTTGTTTCTTGGGACCAAGAACTAGCATCTCTGTTTGTCCGAGTTTAAAAGTAAAACATTTGCCGCCATCCATTTCCTTAAGTCTGAAACACAGGCTTCCAGGGAGGGCACTTTTTCCTTGAAATGTAGAGCTGTGTACTGTCCGCATAGCAGTGAAAGTTAACATTATGTTCCCGAATGACATCACCAAGAGGTAAAATATATAGTGAAAACAATACTGGTCCTAAAAACGGAACCTTGAGGAACACCGCAATTTGAAGTTGATTTGTCAAAAGACAAACCATCCAGAGACAAACTGATATCTTTCCGATGTAACCTGTTAAGGATATGGCAGACATACGCCCCCTTTGGAGAGATTGGGTACCCCTAGTAAACTGGAAAAAAATCTGTCAAAAATTGCTAATATATGCAAATAAAAATTATTATTGGATAGAAAACACTCTAAAGATTCTAAAACCGTTGGAATTATGTCTGTAAGTATAGCAGAACTCACAGGACAGGCATTCTTCCAAACTAGTTTTTGTGGCCATGAAAGTTGGAGCAACTTTGACGTCATGGCCCCCACCCTTCCCAACCAGCTATGATTCTGGGGACACTTTCTATCTCTTCCGCTAGATGTCCTCTTTCATTAGAGCTTCAAATCGTTCAAATCCCGCGAGAATTGACCCTATGGGAGTGAAATTAGTGCGTGCCACGAGAGAATAGGCTGTGCGTATGGGCGCGAATTGGTCCCAGCCATTCCTTTGTTTCCAGCACTCAAGAGAAGGGCAGACGATGGCCGATTGAATTGAAGTTTGTTTTGCACGTCTAAAACATCATAAAGCTTGCTTCTGCACTTAGTTTGACCTGTTTAGTCGACATATAATGTGTAATTTTGAAGTTTTGATGCGCAACTTATCCGGACCAGAGGACGTTTTGGGTGCATTTCAGCTGATGTTATTAGCAGTAGCTAATACAAAGACGCAAGACTTGAAACCAAACGATGTATTGGGTAAGTATGAAGCCTTCCAGAACATTCTGAACGAAGACCATCGAAGGTAAGGGAATATTTATGCTTAAATCTGTGTTTCTGTTGACTCCAACATTACGTGGAAATGTAGCTTGGAACTGAGCGCTGTCTCAGCATATGGAATAGTGTGCGATTTCTGTAACGTTAAAAATAAATCTAACACAGCGGTTGCATAAAGAAGCAGTGTATCTTTCTAACTATATGTAGAACATGTATATTTAGTCAAAGTTTATGATGTCTATTTACGTTATCTTGCCGCGCTACATAGATTTCCTGCGGGCATTTTTGAGTAATTTCTGAAGGTGAACTCACTGTAAATGGACATTTATGGATATAAATGGCATATTATTGAAAAAAAAAAATATGTACTGTGTAATATGTCATATTACTGTCATCTGATGAAGATTTTCAAAAGGTTAGTGAGCGATTTATTTTTTAATCCTGCGTTTGTTGATTGCATGTTTTGGCTATTGAAATGAGCTGTGTCTGGTGGTGGTTTTACATATATATGTGCTATGTTTTCGCCGTAAAACATTTTAGAAATCTGACTTGCTGGCTAGATGAACAAGATGTTTATCTTTCATTTGAGCTATTGGACTTGTTAATGTGTGGAGGTTAAATATTTTTAAGAATATTTTTGCGTTCCATGCGCCACCGTTTCAGCTGAACGTGGGAGGGTTGATTCCCAATTGGGAACCAGTATCGTAGACAGGATAAGATCTAAACCAGGCCAGAACTTGTCCATGTAGACCAATTTGGGTTTCTAATCTCTCCAAAAGAATGTGGTGATCAATGGTATCAAAATCAGCACTAAGGTCTAGGAGCACAAGGACAGATGCACGCCATTAAAACGCCATTTACCAACTTCACGAGTGCAGTCAGTGCTATGATCGGGTCTAAAACCAGACTGAAGCATGTTGTATATATTGTTAGTCTTCAGGAAGGCAGTGAGATGCTGCGCAACAGCTTTTTATAAAATATTTGAGAGGAATGGGAGATTTGATATATTACCTTCACTTTAAGTGAGTTTGGTACACATCCGGTGGATAGGGAGCCATTTATTATGTTAAACATAAGAGGGCCAAGCACAGGAAGTAGCTCTTTCAGTAGTTTATTTGGAATTGTGTCCTGTATGCAGCTGGAAGGTTTAGAGGCAATGACTATTTTCGTAAAGGTGTCAAGAGATACAGAATTAAAAAACTTGTGTCTCCATTGATCCTAGGTCCTGGCAGTTCTGTGCAGACTCTTTGGAGAAATATGCAGATTCAAAGAGGAGTCTGTAATTTGCTTTCTCGTGATCATGATCATTTCGTTGAAGAAGTTCATGAATTCATCACTGCTGAAGTGAAAGTCATCCTCTGTTGGGGAATGTTGCTTTTTAGAAAGCTTTGCGACAGTATAAAAAAAAAATGTTGGATTGTTCTTCTTCTCCACAATTAAACTGGAAAAATAGGATGATCGTGTAGGAGTGAGGGCTCTTCGATACTGTATTTCCAAGCTAGTTGGAAGACTTCCAGTTTGGTGTAGCGCCATTTCCGTTCCAATTTTCTGGAAGCTTGCCGGGGAGCTAGTTTCTTATGACAAATGTTTTGTTTTTATGGGTGCAACTGCATCTAGGGTATTACACAATGTTAAATTAAGTTCCTCAGTTAGGTGGTTAATGGATATTTGTACTCTGACGTCCTTGGGTAGGTGGAGGGAGTCTGGAAGGGCATCAAGGAATCTTTGGGTTGTCCGAGAATTTATAGCATGGCTTTTGATGATCCTTGGATGGGGTCTAAGCAGATTATTTGTTGCGATTGCAAATGTAATAAAATGATAGTCCAGGATTATGAGGAAAAACATTAAGATCCACAACATTTATTCCATGGGACAAAACTAGGTCCAGAGTATGACTGTGACAGTGAGTAGGTCCAGAAACATGTTGGACAAAACCCGCTGATGATGGTGCCGAAAGCCTTTTGAGTGGGTATGTGGACTTTTCCATGTGAATATTAAAGTTACCAAAAACTTGAATATTATCTGCCATGACTACAATGTCCGCTAGGAATTCAGGGAACTCAGTGAGGAACGCTGTATACGGCCCAGGAGAACTGTAAACAGTAGCTATAAAAAGTGATTGAGTAGGCTGCATAGATTTCATGACTAGAAGCTGAAAAGATGAAAAAGCTGTATTTTTTTTGTAAATTGAAATTTGCTATCGTAAATGTTGGCAACACCTCCACCTTTGCGGGATGCACAGGGGATATGGTCACTAGTGTAACCGGGAGGAGGCCTCATTTAACACAGTACATTCATCAGGCTTATTAAGCCATGTTTCAGTCAGGCCAATCACATCAAGATTATTATCAGGGATTAGTTCATTGTCTATAACTGCCTTGGAAGTGTGGGATCTAACATTAAGGAGCCCTATTTTGAGATGTGAGCTATCACAATCCCTTTCAATAATGACAGAAATGTACGAGGTCTTTATTCCAGTAAGAGTGATAAGTCGAACACTGACATGTTTAGTTTTTCCCAAACTAGATCAAGGCACAGTCTCAATGGCGATAGCTGAGCTGACTACACTGACTGTGCTAGTGCCAGGCTTGGTCCTGCTTGTGGGTGAGTCTTTTGGGGGGGGGGGGGGGGGGGGGGGGGGCAGAAAACCATTTTCAACCAGCAATTGAGTTGTGAGACTCTGCTGTAGAGCTCATCACTCTCCCTAACTGGGAGGGGACCAGAGACAATTACTCAATGCCGACACATCTTTCTAGCTATTTTATATGCTGAAGCTATGTTGCGCTTTGTGACTTTTGACTGTTTCATCCTTACATCATTGGTGCCGATGTGGATAACAATATCCCTATACTCTGTACACTCGCCAGATTTAGGCTTTTAACCTTTCTGATCTCCCCATCCCGGATCCGGGATCGTGAATACAGACTCAAGCTCATTACCATAACGCAACGTTAACTATTCATGAAAATCGCAAATGAAATGAAATAAATATGCTAGCTCTCAAGCTTAGCCTTTTGTTAACAACACTGTCATCTCAGATTTTCAAAATATGCTTCTCAACCATTGCAAAACAAGCATTTGTGTAACAGTATTGATGGCTAACGTAGCATTTAGCATTAGCATTCAGCTGGCAACATTTACACAAAAAAACAGAAAAGCATTCAAATAAAATCATTTACCTTTGAAGAACTTCAGATGTTTTCAATGAGGAGACTCTCAGATAGCAAATGTTCAGTTTTTCCTGAAAGATTATTTGTTTAGGACAAATCGCTCCGTTTTCTGCGTCACGTTTAGCTATGAAAAAAACCCTGTATCCAGGATTGTGTAAATCTATCAGCAAGCTCATTAGCATAACACAACGTTAACTATTTATGAAAATCGCAAATGAAATGAAATAAATATGCCATCTCTCAAGCTTAGCCTTTTGTAAACAACACTGTCATCTCAGATTTTCAAAATATGCTTCTCAACCATAGGAAAACAATCATTTGTGTAAAAGTAGCTAGCTAGCGTTAGCATTTAGCGTTAGCATTTAGCGTTAGCATTAGCGTTAGCATCCAGCACGCAACATTAACAAAAACATAAAAGCCTTCAAATAAAATCATTTACCTTTGAAGAACTTCTGATGTTTTCAATGAGGATACTCTCAGTTAGATAGCAGATGCTCAGTTTTTCCAAAAAGATTCCTTGTGTATTAGAAATAGCTCCGTTTTATACATCACATTTGGCTACCAAAAAAAATCCGAAAATTCAGTCCTCAAAACGCGAACTTTTTTCCAAATTAACTCCATAATATCGACTGAAAACATGGCAAACGTTGTTTAGAATCAATCATCAAGGTGTTTTTCACATATCTCTTCATTGATACATCGTTCTTGGACACATGCTTTCTCCCCTGAATCAAATGGTAAAGTAGAAGCAGCTGGCAATTGCGCACCGAATTCGACGCAGGACACCAGGCGGACACTTGGAAAATGTAGTCTCTTATGGTCAATCTTCCAATGATATGCCTACAAATACGTCACAATGCTGCTAAGACCTTGGGCGAACGACAGAAAGTGTAGGCTCATTCCTTGCGCAATCACAGCCATATAAGGAGACAATGGAAAACAGAGCTTCAGAAATTCTGCTAATTCCTGGTTGATGCATCATCTTGGTTTCGCCTGTAGAATGAGTTCTGGGGCACTTACAGACAAAATCTTTGCAGATTCTGAAACTTCAGAGTGTTTTCTTTCCAAAACTGTCAAGAATATGCATAGTCGAGCATCTTTTCGTGACAAAATATCGCGCTTAAAACGGGAACGTTTTTTATCCAAAAATGAAATAGCGCCCCTAGAGCTCTAACAGGTTTTAATTAAATTTTAATTTAACCTTTATTTAACTTGGCAAGTCAGCACCCTCTTCAGATTATCCTTTGGAAGGAGAGCCTCACCCTGAGCTTGTGTACTTTATTGTCCAGGGACTTAACATTGGCAAGTAATATATTCAGAAGCAGTGGATGGTGGGCACGCCTCCTGAGTCGGACTAAAAGTCCATTACCGAATACCTCTTCTCCGCCGGCGTCGTCTTTGAGCAGCCTCTGGGATATGTTAAATCGCCTTGGGGGTTACGAGCAAAGGATCCAATTCAGTAAAGTCGCACTTCTGGTCGAAATGTCGCTCTAATATCCAATAATTATGCGAGAAATAACACAAAAAATATGTATATTGCAAAGTTGCATAGGAGTCAGAAACAGAGCACCATCTCACCATCTCATCGCCATCTCATCGGCGCCATCTCACACACATAACGACCCAGTCAGACACCTTGATGATTGGCGTCAGAGCTCTGTGCTTCTTGTTGAACCTCTGCTTCTTGTCATGCTGATGCTTCCTCACTGAAGATCCGAAACCATCATGCAGCTGAGACAGGACTGCCCCCCAGCCACTTTTCAGGTCTTCGATCGCTACCTGACAGGCCGCAGTCCAGTCCCAAAGAGAATCCTGCTTAAGAGGCGGTGACGTAATGAAGGAGTATTCTTGTAGAAACCGCATGTAGTTGGCGGTCATAACTGTGAACTGATGTGGGGGCGTGCACTTCGAGGATGGCATCCACATTCAACTGCAGTGAGAGATGCCAGTGGATGACACCTGGAACCCCAAAGTCAACAGCTGACACTGAGAACTCACACCTATCAGTGTGAGGTGTGAGGTGATGGCGGTTGAAGTTGGTGAACACCAGCTATAGGCGATCATCGTCAGTGGCAACATCTGGCCAATGCACCACAATGTCATCCAGGTAGATCACAACACCAGGGCAGCTGGCGAGGATGGTGGTCATAATCTTCTGAAAGCAAATTGGTGCTGAGCTCAGGCCAAAAGCCATGCCCTTATACATTCCAGTGTGAGCAATGAAGGATGATAAGTTCCTGCTCTCCGGATGGAGAGGAATCTGCATTTAGCCCTGTTGAAGGTCGAGCTTGAAGCAGACAGGGGAGCCATGGCAGTGTGTTGTCAGCTCCTCTGTTGTGGGAAGTGAATATTTGTCAGGCACCACTGATTTGTTGGTTGCTTGCATGTCAAAGCAGGTTCTGATGCCCCCTAATTTCTTCCGAAGGATCACCAGGTTTGACATGCAGGGAAAGGCATTGATTGCCATTGGATATCCTCCTCGATGTCTTTACGGAGGGCCAGGGGCATCTGACGCAGCGGTTGAATTACAGGAGGACCGTTGGGGTCCAAGAGCGGTTTGCGTCTGAATGCAGTCAGGCATTCCAATCCACTGAACAGCTCTGGATACTGTTGATGCCATGGGGAGGACACATTAAGTATCTTTGCCCCACTGTTGTCCTGTAGAGAGAATCCAAGACTGACAAAAAGGTCCAGGGCCATGATGTTTGCGCTCTGACATGTGACGTGAAATGGGAAGGCGTCCAAGGCCTTGGACCATAACATACTGGGAGGTGGAGGAGGCTGACAACATCTATCTTGCTCTGACCATAGCCACAAAATGTGGTGGAAGGAGGCTGCAGCAGTAAGTGCTGAAAGTACTGGTTGTAATGTTGTTCAATTTAGCATAGACACCTTGGCATGGGTGTCAAGGAGAGCGGGAACGCAGCTCTCTTCCAGGTGGAGGGGGCACATAGTAAAGTTCACTGAGTGGGGCCACACTGTATGGCTCACTGCCTTGTGGCTGTCGTAGGCACGTGGTTGTGCTGATGCATCAACGGCTATGGAGCGGCACCACTTTGCAAAATGGTTCAACATTTGACAGCGTCTGCATGTCTGGCCTTTAGCTGGGCAATCTGGAGCACATGTAGCATGATGGGTAGATCCACAATTTCCACAGTGCCTCTGCTGGTGCCCTTGGTGGGGCCGTGCAAGCTGTATTGCAGCGGTTGAGTCTGTCACAAACGTCATAGCTAGTATATAGCTGCTGCACTGACTGGTTCCTAATGCTAGCACTTGTTGTGGGGTAAGCTTGTGTTTCAGCTATTTTAGCAGCAGATTCAGTGGCTGATTCAATTTGTAGAGCAAGTGTGAGTGAATTAGCACGCGTTAAATTAGCTTCTTCAAGTAACAGTCTTTTCTGTACCTTGGGGTTGGACGTTTTTTTCAATCCGCTGATCTCTCATCAGTTCATCTTGTAATGCTCCGAAATTACATTACTGTGCTAGAGCTTTCAAATCAGCTACAAACTGGTTAGCTGATTCACCAGCTAGCTGTCTCACAAGCTCGCTGACAACGTTTGAACAGAAGCTGTCTCAGTAGAACGTTTTCCTATTTAAAACAATTTCCGCAGGTCCCAAAGTGCTGAAAATGCGGCGCCCCTCTTCTCCGAGCCAGTGTAGGAGGCTAGCACGTTTCCTGGTGCCGGCAACAGTATCCAGTCCTATGGCCAGAATGTAAGTTTCAAACTAGCCTTTCCCTAGCTCCCAAGGAATGACAGATCCGCCTGGGTGAGACAGAAATGGGTCCAGAAGAGGAAGAGAGATGGTGGGTAAGAAGAGTGTGGGATCTGGACAAAAGTATGGGTCTATGGGCTCTGGACAAAAGTACTGCACTTTATACGGAAAAGGGTGCCATTTGGGATGGAACCCGTGTTCCCCCTCCTCCATCTCCTTTACCTGATCCAGACTGCGTCTGTCCTCCGGGCCTCTCTCAACTGTTTAATTACTTTGTCCCTAATAAATTATGCATCTCAAATTCTCAGCTGAACACTTAATCTCTCCGCCACTGTTCTTCCCATTCCCTTCTTTTTCTGAGAAGGAACACAGCACCATGTTAAAAACCCGACGCCCGTCCTCCTCTTCCTAGGATTGAAAATGAAATATCAACAGGGAAGAGGTGACTCCGGGATGCTGGCCTTCTAGGCAGAGCTGCAAAGAAAAAGCCATATCTCACAGGCCAATAAAAATAAATTATTAAGATGGGCAAAAGAACACATACACTGGACAAAAGAACTCTGCCTAGAAGGCCAGCATCCCGGAGTCGCCTCTTCACTGTTGATATTGAGACTGGTGTTTTGCGGGTACTATTTAATGAAGCTGCCAGTTGAGGACTTGTGAGACGTCTATTTCTCAAACTGGACACTCTAATGTACTTCAGTTTCTTGGCAATTTCTCGCATCGAATAGCCTTCATTTCAACAAGAATAGACTGATGAGTTTCAGAAGAAAGTTATTTGTTTCTGGCCATTTTGAGCCTGTAATCGAACCCACAAGTGCTGATGCTCCAGATACCCAACTAGTCTAAAGAAGGCTAGTTTTATTGATTCTTCAATCAGGGTTTTCTAATGATCAATTAGCCTTTTAAAATTATAAACTAACAAAACGTGCCATTGGAACACAGTAGTGATGGTTGCTGATAATGGGCCTCTCTACGCCTATGTAGATATTCCATAAAAAATCTGCCATTTCCAGCTACAATTGTCATTTACAACATTAACAATGTCTACACTGTATTTCTGATCAATTTGGTGTTATTTTTATGGACAGAAAATATGCTTTTCTTTCAAAAACAAGGACATTTCTAAGTGACCCCAAACTTTTGAACGGTAGTGTACATTTAACCAGTTATTAGAAATGAGAATAATGCTTGGTTTGGCCTTAGGGATCTGCGCCTTTACTGCCAGAGTGAAGCATCATATAAAGATGAAAATACAACTATAGGCAGTGAGCACAATATGCTATATCAAAATCACCAAAACAGCAGAACCACAGCCAGCCGATTACCACGTGTATGGCAGAAAGCGCAGTTTAAGAGTTCTCAATTGCCCAGTGAAGGTCATTCGACCATGCATGACTGACAAATAGGCCCATGCGTGAAAACTAACAATGTGTAGAAGGAGCTAATGCCGCCATATTATTATTTCACATTACGCACTGCTGGGTACGCTCAATGAGGCAAGATTAGCGGTCATCTTGGTACATGGGAAATATACTACCTATCTAACTAGGCAGCCATAAGTACACTGTACAAAAATACACTGAATAAAATATAAACGCAACTGTAAACTGTTGGTCCCATGCTTCATGAGATGAAATAACAGATCCCAGAAATGTTCCACACGCACAAAACGCATATTTCCCTAAAATGTTGGACACAAATGTGTTTACATCCCTGTTAGTGAGCATTTCTCCTTTGCCAGGATAATCCATCCACCTGACAGGTGTGGCATATCAAAAAGCTTATTAAACAGCATGGTCATATCAAAAAGCTTATTAAACAGCATGGTCATTACACAAGTACACCTTGTGCTGGGGAAAATAAAAGCCAACTCTAAAATGTGCAGTTTTGTCACAACACAATTCCACAGATGTCTCAAGTGTTGATTGAGCGTGCAATTGGCATGCTGAATGCAAAAAAATACACCACAGCTGTTGCCAGAGAATTTAATGTTCATTTCTCTACCATAAGCCTCAGCCACCCGGACAGCTGATGAAACTGTGGGTTTGCAGAACCAAAGAATTTCTGCACAAACTGTCAGAAACAGTCTCAGGCAAGCTCATCTGTGTGCTCGTCTTCCTCCCCTGACTGCAGTTTGGCGTCGTCAAACATCAGTGGGCAAATGCTCACCTTCGATGGCCACTGGCACGCTGGAGAAGTGTGCTCTTCACGGATGAATCCCGGTTTCAACTGTACCGAGCAGATGGCAGACAGTGTGTTTGGCATAGTGTGGGCGAGCAGTTTGCTGCTGTCAACGTTGTGAACAGAGTGCCCCATGGTGCCAGTGGAGTTATGTTATTGGCAGGCATAAGCTATAGAAAATGAACACAATTTTATCGAGGGCAATATGAATGCACAGCAATGAAGGCTGCGGAGGGGAGGACGGCTCATAACAATGGCTGAAACGGAGCGAATGGAATGGCATCAAATACATGGAAACAATGTAATTGATGTATTTGATACCATTCCACTGATTCCGCTTCAGCCATTACCATGAGCCTGTTCTCCCCAATTAAGGTGCCACCAACCTCCTGTGATGCACAGAGATACCGTGATGAGATCCTGAGGCCCATTGTTGTTCCATTAATCTGCTGCCTTCACCTAATGTTTCAGCATGATGATGCACGGCCCCATGTCACAAGGATCTGTACACAATTCCTGGAAGCTGAAAATGTCCCAGTTATTCCATGGCATGCCTACCCACCAGATATGCCACCCATTGAGCATGTTTGGGATGCTCTGTATTGACGTGTACAACAACGTGTTCCAATTCCCGTCATTCATATGTTGCACAGCTGAACATTGTATGCTGGAAAACACTCGGTTTGTTATTTTTGATTAAAACAAAACCACTATTAAATTAAATATGAATAACAAACGTATTTTTGCGTGGAGTCCGTGACATGGTTAGCTTTTAACAGCTAGGACCGCTATTTCTTGTCCCGGAACACCACTTAACAGACAGATTGAAGCCTGCTTGACAGAGACGCTAAGCTGCTAGCCATCAAGCTAACGAAGTTGGTTCCAGATGAGTTTTGCAATGGAGCCCTCTTTGTCTGAATAAATAAATGAATGGTTCCAGCGATGTAGGAGCTGAATCTAATACACTTTGTTTCGGGACAAACCGGATCTCTCAGAGTTCCAATGCGGCATTTGTTTACTTGTCGAGGATTATAGGCTTGAGGTGGCTTCCTTGATCATGCAGGTTGCCAGCCTATGCAAGAAAATGGGGAAAACGCAGAGTGGAATGTTTACATTTTCTAAGCCAGTGGCTGGATGATGTTCGCGCTTGTTGGATGCATGTCCGCCTTGTCGTTTGCTGTTATCCAACTGTCTGGTGTTACCCGGAACTCCCCCATCTGATAGCGGAGTCGAATGAGCACAGCACGATGAGCAAGGCAGTTAACGATGGTCGCATGTCATGAGCCGTGGAAGCTGAGGACAGTGGCCTCCCGCAAAGCAGTCTACATTCCCAACAAGAGGCCCGGAGAGAATACAAACAACAAATAGTTTTGCCATCCTGGAGTCTGATCTTCCTGCACCTTCGTCTGTGGGGGTGCCTGTGTCTGCGGCCGTAGTGCTACTACGATTTTGAAGTCGACAACCTTCCGCCCCTGCTCTGGATCAAGTGGGGCTTCTCCATCTGTCGGAGGCCTGCACCAGGCATCGGGAGCAAAGGGCTCAAGTTATCCTGCCTTTCACCCATCCATAAAGGGTTCTCCAAATCCTGTGAAGCGTGGGAGTGGGTGAATTTCCTTGATTTTCTCACCATTCGTGATTTTGGGCAGCTCCATGGTAAGAAATGTGATCATTCCTGGTGCTAAAACAATGGTCCTACCTCGGAGCTTGAGTAAATTACATTGCTAAGCTGCTCCCGAATGTATTACATCCGGACATGGAAATCGATTCTATCCATATGGGTAATGACATTATGAAGGGCAGCTCTAAACAGTTGAAACTGGATTTTAAAGAGCTGATTGGCTCTCTGCTAAACACAAACAAAAGACTCATCATATCTGGCCCTGTGCCCTCACTGAATCGTGGCTTTGAACGCTTTAGCAGGATTCTTTCTCTTCACAACTGGCTACGTGATTATTGCAGCTCAATGGGTGTAAATCTTGTTGACAATTTCAAAACCTTTTGGAAACAAAACACATTTTATAAGGAAGATGGGATACACCCAAATCATTTGGGTTCCTGGATCCTTTCACAGAATTATAAGGCTGCGTTGAGACAATGATTTATCAATGACCCAAGCCCAGCTCAGTTAATCCCTACCATTGTGATGCAGAGTTGTCATAATGCTTCAGCAAATGTACATTACACCAGGGGCATTGGTAGACACAATGTAAGTAACCTAATTTGTGACTCACCACCTGGATTCGGTCTTATGTAGCAACATTTGAATTTCTGTTCTTTACATTGGATAAAAGTAGAGACACAGAGCTACAAAATGGTATATCATACACTGCATTTTTTTGAAACAATGGGAAAGTAATTCTGCTTTGGAAGTTGATAAATTTGTAAACACACTTTGAGAAAACCATCTTTCAATGTTTTGGTATTACTATTGGAGAGCCCTTCTTTGTCCACACCCATTCAGCATTGTTCACACCCTCTTAAGCCTTTTGTGTTTTGTACTGACTTGCCAGCTACTTCCAGACATCAAAGAGGGAAAGAACAGCTCACTGAACATTACTCGCCCTAGCAGAGCTGGTTAGGCTGTTATGTTATCCAGAGCATTGGTGACTTCAACTGTGCTGTCAGATTGTTCGTTTGTAAGTTCAGAGTGCACACTGGACGCTCTGGCCAATAAGTAGGGTTGTTCTAAAAGCTCTGACCTTACAACGACAGTCAAGCACGTAAGCTAACTGGCTAACATTGGCTAGCTACTTCCAGACACATAATGAGAGAACACCCCACTCTGACCATTCTACTCTCCCTAGCTGAGCTGATTAGGCTTTTTTCATGTTATCCGGAGCGTGGGTGACTAACTGTGCTGCTGGCAACAATTGAATTACGCTTTGTTGCTGACACCGGACATATTCCTGACACCGGACATATTCCTGACACAGGACATATTCAACTGGTGCTGAGTGTTAAAAAAATTATACGTTATTCTGCGCTCTGGCACACTAAAACAAGAGTCTTTTGTTAAAAAATGTAGCTAGATAGCTAGTTAGGTAAATAATGAATCCCAACACATGACGTGATATTAGTTAGCTAGCTAGCTAAACTATGGACCATAATCACAACTTGTGACGTTACTACCCTGCATGAATCTGCAGGTAGCTAACCAACCAGGTACTATGGCTATAACTAGTCATGCAAATGCATCTGCGATACGAAGAATAAGATCATACAGATAATGTAATCTAGCGACCAAGCCAGCTAACGTTAGCTAGCTAACAGTACACTTGAAATGAAACCACTTTCTGTCAAAATTAGAAACGTGTAACATCTGAAAATGTAGCTAGCTAGACTATCATGGTTGGACGCTTCTCCTGTCTAATGCCATGCATGGTTGCCCTTAGTTTGAAGGTGTAATCCAGACTGGTGTTTTCTCCATCTCCTTAGCGATCATACTCGAATTCCACTGATTTCAAAACTCAGTCCTTAAGAAAGTGGAGAGCATACATATAACATTAGCTGGCGAGCCAGCTAGCTAACATTAGCTTTACATTAGGTTTATGCAGATTTACTACGCAATACATTTGACACGATTACCTAGACATGCTGACGAGCTCCAATAGACAGACGCGTGCTATATGGCAGACCAATCCAAACTCAACTTCTCGGCATGTCCAGCCCACCCAGTTTGATATTAAGGCAAAAAAATGCATTTTGATTTAAAAATAAATAATTACATTCAAACAGCTCTCCTGTGAAGTTGTGACTTGCGACATACGCATAGTTTCTTGAATTTGGTCACATGTATGCCCCTCTAACTGTCCTGAATGCCTCTGCTGATCCTACAGCTATTGTATGCAGTAATCATGTGCCTATAAACTAGATGTATACTGTTAGCACTGAGCCGTTGTGTCCTGGGAGGAAGTCCACCGTGTGCAGCTCACCCTACACCAGTCCTTCTCAAATAGTGGGGCGCTCGGAGCGATGCCATGGGGGGCGCGTGGGACCCCGGGGAACATGCTTTTTTTTTGCTGCAGGGAGTAGTTTTTTGTTGTTGCACCGAACAAGATCACACAGCACAGAGCAGGAGATATGAAGTGCAGATAACTTAAGAGACACCATGGAAAAATATTTGAAAAGAAAGGTGGAGAGAGACGGAGATATAGAGACAAACGTAAGTCTCCCGAAAGCTAAGACGAGGAAATATGACAAAGCGTATGTAGCGCTTGGCTTCACTGTGACTACGGTGGGGGACGAGGAAAGACCGGTATGTTTACTGTGTCTAAAAATGTTGGCAGCGGACAGCATGAAGCCAAATAAATTAAGGCGTCACTTAAAGACATTATACCTCAATCACGCTGATAAGCCGCTTGAGTTTTTTCAGCGAAAACGTGCGGAATATTGCCAACAATCGTCCGGCTTTGTGAATGCTACTTCAGTAAACCAGCGAGCACTGTTAGCATCATATAAGATGGCGTACCAAATTGCTCAGTGCAATAACCCCACTCCATAGCAGAGGAGCTGATACTGCCTGCAGCGTTAGACATTGTCTCTGTCATGCTGGACGACGCAAGTACTGCAAAACTAAAAGTACTTCCCTGAAAACAGTTCCCAATATGACTGGGTGAGAGATCCTTTCAATGCACTCCAACTAGTTTCAGCTCTGCAGAGGAGGACCAGTTCATTGATATGACGTCTGACTCCACATTGAGACTGAGGTTCACATCACAGACACTGAGTGAATTCTGGCTGAGTGTAGAGAGGCAGTATCCACTCTTAGTGCAGAGGGCCATGGGCAGAGGGCCATTCTTCCTTTTGCAACATCTTATCTTTGTGAGACTGGCTTCTCTGCTGCTGCTGCACTGAAGACCAAGTACAGGTCCCAGCTAAACATTGAGCAGGAGCTGAGAGTTGCAGTATCATGCTTCAAACCCCTCTTTGAAAAGCTGTGCTCTGCAAAACGTGCTCATTGTAGCCATTACCCCTGACTTCCTCATTTTGATTTTTTTTTTAAATCAGCACAAATTGTTTTATTAATTTTTGTTTTATAGGTCAAAGTGTTTCATATATTGTGCTCCTGAGTTAATGTTGCTGATCAATTTGAATGTATGATTTATTGATTATATTTCATTTTATTTTTCAGTATCAAATACAATGGATACAATGTTATGCAGAGGTGTACTTATAACAATTTTATAGACAAATTATACTATTTACAGTCGCGGCAAGAGAGTTGGGGGGCGCGAAATGTTTACTTCTTCCTAGGGGGGGGGGGCATAACAGAAAATAATTGAGAAGCACTGCCCTACACTAACCTAAATAACATGAGCATATCTACTTCTGGTAAGCTTCCCAGTAAAGCAATAAAAATAAGTAAGCATCCCAGAAGAAAAGTACTCAAAATAGCCGACGTTAACATATGTAGCTTAAGAAACAAGGTTCATGAAATCAATAATTTGCTAGTAACAGATGACATTCATATTCTGACTATCTCTGAAACACACTTAGATAATACATTTGATGATACAGTGGTAGCAATACAAGGTTATACCATTTACAGAACATATAGAAATGCCAATGAAGGAGGTGTTGCTGTTTATATTCAGAACTACATTCCTGTAAAGCTTAAAGATCTCATGATAAATACTGTTGAAGTAATATGGCTACAGGTTCTGCCTCACCTAAAGCCCATTCTGGTGGGAAGCTGCTACAGACCACCATGTAATGAGGAGGAAACCGACACTGCACTTGACACATTTATGAAATTGCTTATTCCAGTTACTAATAAGCCTGCACCTATTAAGAAAATTACTGTAAAAACTGTTAAATCCACGTGGATTGACGAGGAATTGAAAATGTGTATGGTTGAGAGGGATGGCAAAAAAGGAAAAGTAATGGTAAAAAAGTCTGGCTGCACAACTGATTGGCAAAGGTATTGCAAATTGAGAAATCATGTGACAACTGAATAAAAAGAAGAAGAAACTACACTATAAAAAAATATATATGACAGGTAGATTGATAGTAAAAAGCTTTGGAGCACCTTAAATTACATTTTGGGAAAAAAAGCTAACTCAGCTCCATCATTCAATGAATCTGAAGGCTCATTCATCACAAAATCAACTGATGTTGCAAACTACTTTAATGATTTTTTCATTGGCAAGATTAGCAAATAGAGGTCGACCGATTATGATTTTTCAAAAAAGCCGATACCGATTAATCGGCCAATTTATTTATTATTTATTTGGAATAATGACAATTACAACAATACTGAATGAACACTTATTTTAACTTAATATAAAACATCAATAAAATCAATTTAGCCTCAAGTAAATAATGAAACATGTTCAATTTGGTTTAAATAATGCAAAAACAAAGTGTTGGAGAAGAAAGTAAAAGTGCAATATGTGCTATGTAAGAAAGCTAACGTTTCAGTTCCTTGTTCAGAACATGAGAACATATGAAAGCTGGTGGTTCCTTTTAACATGAGTCTTCAATATTCCCAGGTAAGAAGTTTTAGGTTGTAGTTATTAAGTACTATTTCCCTCTATACCATTTGTATTTCATTAACCTTTGACTATTAGATGTTCTTATAGGCACTTTAGTATTGCCAGTTTAACAGTATAGCTTCCATCCCTCTCCTCGCTCCTCCCTGGGCTCGAACCAGCAACACAACGACAACAGCCACCATCAAAGCAGCGTTACCCATGCAGAGCAAGGGGAACAACTACTCCAAGTCTCAGAGCGAGAGAGGCAGGTCGAAATTGCGTTGGTCTAGTTAACTGTAAGGTTGCAAGATTGGATCCCCCGAGCTGACAAGGTGAAAATCTGTCGTTCTGCCACCGTTCCTAGAACGTCATTGAAAATAAGAATGTGTTCTTAACTGACTTGCCTAGTTAAAGTGTACATATATATATATATATATATATATATATATATATATACAGTGCCTTGCGAAAGTATTCGGCCCCCTTGAAATTTGCGACCTTTTGCCACATTTCAGGCTTCAAACATAAAGATATAAAACTGTATTTTTTTGTGAAGAATCTACAACAAGTGGGACACAATCATGAAGTGGAAAGACATTTAGTGGGTATTTCAAACTTTTTTAACAAATCAAAAACTGAAAAATTGGACGTGCAAAATTATTCAGCCCCCTTAAGTTAATACTTTGTAGCGCCACCTTTTGCTGCGTTTACAGCTGTAAGTCGCTTGGGGTATGTCCCTATCAGTTTTGCACATCGAGAGACTGACATTTTTTCCCATTCCTCCTTGCAAAACAGCTCGAGCTCAGTGAGGTTGGATGGAGAGCATTTGTGAACAGCAGTTTTCAGTTCTTTCCACAGATTCTCGATTGGATTCAGGTCTGGACTTTGACTTGGCCATTCTAACACCTGGATATGTTTATTTTTGAACCATTCCATTGTAGATTTTGCTTTATGTTTTGGATCATTGTCTTGTTGGAAGACAAATCTCCGTCCCAGGCTCAGGTCTTTTGCAGACTCCATCAGGTTTTCTTCCAGAATGGTCCTGCATTTGGCTCCATCCATCTTCCCATCAATTTGAACCATCTTCCCTGTCCCTGCTGAAGAAAAGCAGGCCCAAACCATGATGCTGCCACCACCATGTTTGACAGTGGGGATGGTGTTCAGGGTGATGAGCTGTGTTGCTTTTACGCCAAACATAACGTTTTGCATTGTTGCCAAAAAGTTCAATTTTGGTTTCATCTGACCAGAGCACCTTCTTCCACATGTTTGGTGTGTCTCCCAGGTGGCTTGTGGCAAACTTTAAACTACACTTTTTATGGATATCTTTAAGAAATGGCTTTCTTCTTGCCACTCTTCCATAAAGGCCAGATTTGTGCAATATACGACTGATTGTTGTCCTATGGACAGAGTCTCCCACCTCAGCTGTAGATCTCTGCAGTTCATCCAGAGTGATCATGGGCCTCTTGGCTGCATCTCTGATCAGTCTTCTCCTTGTATGAGCTGAAAGTTTAGAGGGACGGCCAGGTCTTGGTAGATTTGCAGTGGTCTGATACTCCTTCCATTTCAATATTATCGCTTGCACAGTGCTCCTTGGGATGTTTAAAGCTTGGGAAATCTTTTTGTATCCAAATCCGGCTTTAAACTTCTTCACAACAGTGTCTCGGACCTGCCTGGTGTGTTCCTTGTTCTTCATGATGCTCTCTGCGCTTTTAACGGACTTCTGAGACTATCACAGTGCAGGTGCATTTATACGGAGACTTGATTACACACAGGTGGATTGTATTTATCATCATTAGTCATTTAGGTCAACATTGGATCATTCAGAGATCCTCACTGAACTTCTGGAGAGAGTTTGCTGCACTGAAAGTAAAGGGGCTGAATAATTTTGCACGCCCAATTTTTCAGTTTTTGATTTGTTAAAAAAGTTTTAAATATCCAATAAATGTCGTTCCACTTCATGATTGTGTCCCACTTGTTGTTGATTCTTCACAAAAAAATACAGTTTTATATCTTTATGTTTGAAGCCTGAAATGTGGCAAAAGGTCGCAAAGTTCAAGGGGGCCGAATACTTTCGCAAGGCACTGTATATATATATACATTCTTCTTCTGAGAAATGAAGGCTATTCCATGTGAGAAACTACTCCTTTCACAAAACAGCGTAAACTGGCCCTAACCAGAATAGAAAGAGGAGTGTGAGGCCCCGGTGCACAACTGAGCAAGAAGACAAGTACCTTAGAGTGTCTAGTTTGAGAAACAGACGCCTCACAAGTCCTCAACCGGCAGCTCTAAATAGTACCGCAAAACACCAGTCTCAACGTCAACATACATGTTACACAATACATGTATGTTTTGTTCGATAAAGTTCATATTTATATCCACAAATCTCAGTTTACATTGGCGCGTTACGTTCAGTAATGTTTGTTTCCAAAACATCCAGTGATTTTGCAGAGAGCCACATCAATTTACAGAAATACTCATCATAAATGTTGATGAAAATACAAGTGCTATGCATGGAACTTTAGATAAACTTCTCCTTAATGTAACCGTTGTGTCAGATTTCAAAAAAGCTTTACCGAAAAAGCACACCATGCAATAATCTGAGTACAGCGCTCAGACAACAAAACAAGCCATACAGATATCCGCCATGTTGTGGAGTCAACAGAAGTCAGAAATAGCTTTATAAATATTCACTTCCCTCTGATGATCTTCATCAGCATGCACTCCCAGGAATCCCAGTTCCACAATAAATGTTTGATTTGTTCGATTATGTCCAAATACCTCCTTTTTGTTTGCGCGTTTAGTACACAATCCAAACTCACGAGGCGCGGGCAAGTCCGAACGTTCAGACGAAAAGTCATATTACAGTTCGTAGAAACATGTCAAACGAAGTATAGAATCAATCTTTAGGATGTTTTTATCATAAATCTTCAATAATGTTTCAACCGGAGAATTCCTTTGTCTGTAGAAATGCAATGGAACGCAGGTCGCTCGCGCGTGGTCAGCTCATGGCACTCTGCCAGACACCTAGCTCAAACAGCTCTCATTCCCCCCTCCTTCACAGTAGAAGCCTCAAACAACCTTCTAAAGACGGTTGACATCTAGTGGAAGCCTTGGGACGTGCAATATGACCCCATAGACACTGCATATTCGATAGGCAATGACTGGAAAAACTACAAACCTCAGATTTCCTACTTCCTGGTTGGATTTTTTTCTCAGGTTTTTGCCTGCCATATGAGTTCTGTTATACTCACAGACATCATTCAAACAGTTTTATAAACTTCAGAGTGTTTTCTATCCAAATCTACTCATAATATGCATATATTAGAAACTGGGCCTAAATAGAAGGCAGTTTACTCTGGGCACCTTATTCATCCAAGCTACTCAATACTGCCCCCAGCCATAAGAAGTTTTAAGAAAATTGCAATTTGCTCACAAAAGGGCAGCACGGCTGGCTCTTAGATGTACATATGCATGTCAATCTCTCCTCGTTCAAAGTGAAGGAGAGATGGACTTCATCACTACTTGTATTTGTGACAGGTTTTGACAAGTTAAATGCACTGAGCTGTCTGTTTGAACTACTGGTACACAGCTCAGACACCCCATGCATACCCCACAACATGACACCATGTCCAGAACAGACTATGGGAGGCACACAGTACTACATAGAGCCATGACTACATGGGAACTCTATTTCACATCAAGTAACTCATGCAACAGTAAAATTAGATTTAAAAAATTTATAAAAAATACAACTTATGGAACAGCGGAGACTGTGAAGCAACACAAACATAGGCACAGACACATGCATACAAACAAACGATAACATACGCACTATACACACAAGGACACATGTATATTGTGTTGTAGATACAGTATGTGGTAGTAGAGTAGTGGCCTGAGGGCACACACTTAATGTGTTGTGAAATCTGTTGTGAATGTTTGTAATGTTTTTAAAAATGTATAACTGCATTAATTTAGCTGGACCCCAGGAAGAGTAGCTGTTGCCTTGACAGTAGCTAATGGGGATCAATAATAAATACAAGTATCACTGTGATTCCAAAATTTACTTCGATTTGATGGTTACTATATCAATATTTATGCATAAAGCAGTTTAAACCACCATTTTTTGCACAATTAATTTTAACGACACAAAAAGATCCGACCATGTCGGTCTAACAAATTGTTTGTTGGCATTTAGAAAATTGTACTGGCATTTTATGTTTCCATCAGCGCGGTCTTGACATTTTTCATGCGTTAGGTAATTAATCCACATTAAGTTGTTGTCTGGAAACGTGCTTAGTGGTGTGTAAATTAACCTACTGTATGAGTCCAAGCCCCAAATTAGTTGAAGATGTAGGCAACAAACAGGAATTGGGTGTTGATTGATGTAAATGGTTATAAAATATACCAAATAAATTGTGTGTGATGGCATTGTCAGTGTGCCAGCATGCTTTTCACAAGTCCTCACATTCTAAAATCAAATGATTTCTCTAACAGGTTGGGAATGACATGGTTGAGTACCTGTACCAGAAGGAGGTGACCAGACCCTAAAATGTTGTGGGGACTGCTCACAGGTATTTACAGTCACTAGTGGACTGGCATTGGAGCAAGGTACACTGCTTGGGTCACTGGATGTGTGCTTCAAGTCCTATTATGTGTTTGATATCAACTTTCCCACTGTGCCCCAGCATGGAAATTCCTACAAACCACGGTGTATCAGCTGCTAGGAACAGAATTCCCTGCAGTAAGACTTCTGCGAGCATGTCTTTTTTCCACTGAACAATAGTGAATAAGTATCTGCTCTTGTACGAAGTGTGAGAAGTGACAGAAGGATGCACAGATCAATGTATGGATGAGATAGATCAATGGATGCTTGAGCCATGATTGTCTCATTCCAACGCTAATATGCTCTTAAGGCACTATTTATAGCTCTGTTAAATTTACTTTTAGATAGTTTTTATGCATTTGTGCCTGCTCTTTGCTTACAGTACGGTATGTGGCTCGTTGGCCTTTAGTTCAACTACTGAAGCGCGTTCTGGTACGCTTTCATTCTATCACAACAATTTATTTTAAAAACAAATGTTACATTTTGGGGATTATAAAAAGTGCTTTATGAATGAAATACAGTTATTAAGTAATTAGTCATTAGTCCATGTCTTAATAAGCAGTGACCTTCAGATGTAATATTTTACACTTGTTCTGTGTAGCAATGTTTTAACTCTACACAAATGTAGACAATTATTGTGTGGCAAAACAGCAAAGTGTGTGTGTGCTTTCCACTAAGATAGCCAAAGTGTGTCAGTGAAAATCTATTGATTAGCTCTGGCACTGTCTGATAGACAGATCTGTGTTAATACCATGTAAGAGAGACAATGTCACATGTACGCATGCTTTGTTTTTCTCAGATTGCAATCTGAATGTGCACAATAATGTTTTAATGTAGCTACAACATGTGAACACTATGGGGATTTTGACCTTATAATGTTTAAAGGGACAACTACAGAATTATTTACATGAGTCAAGTAATAACTGAGCAACAGATTAACCAATGGAAGTTTAAAAGATAATTAACACATTTATAATTATTAAAAGAAAATCAAACCCAGTTCAGAACTATTGCCTTTTTGAGTAAACTTTGGAGATGACGGCCCTGTGGAAGTCCCTGTGGACCCTGTAAAAGTCATCATACAATGTGATTTTATGGATTTTTGTCTCTCACAGTTGAAGTGTACCTATGATAAAAATTACAGACCTCTACATGCTTTGTAAGTAGGAAAACCTGCAAAAATCGGCAGTGTATGAAATACTTGTTCTCCCCACAGTATGTGAGAATGCTGTTCATCGACTACAGCTCAGCATTTAACACCATAGTACCCTCCAAACTCGTCATCAAGCTCGAGACCCTGGGTCTCGACCCCGCCCTGTGCAACTGGGTACTGGACTTCCTGATGGGCCGCCCCCAGGTGGTGAGGGTAGGTAACAACATCTCCACCCCGCTGATCCTCAACACTGGGGCCCCACAAGGGTGCGTTCTGAGCCCTCTCCTGTACTCCCTGTTCACCCACGACTGCGTGGCCATGCATGCCTCCAACTCAATCATCAAGTTTGCGGACGACAGTACAGTGGTAGGCTTGATTACCAACAACGACGAGACGGCTTACAGGGAGGTCCCATCACTCATTCATGTACATATTCTTTATCCCTTTACACTTGTGTGTATAATGTAGTAGTTGTGGAATTGTTAGGTTAGATTACTTGTTGGTTATTACTGCATTGTCGGAACTAGAAGCACAAGCATTTCGCTACACTCGCATTAACATCTGCTAACCATGTGTATGTGACAAATAACATTTGATTTGATTTGTATAGGAGATGTTGTAACCACTTTGACCATTAAAACCTACCCTAACCAGAAACCGTGGATAGATGGCAGCATTCGCACAAACTGAAAGCATGTACCACTGCATTTAACCATGGCAAGGTGACTGGGAATGTGGCAGAATACAAACAGTGTAGTTATTCCCTCCACAAGGCAATCAAACAGGCAAAATGTCAGTATAGAGACAAAGTGGATTTGCATATTCAATGGCTCAGACATGAGACGTATGTGGCAGGGTCTACAGACAATCATGGACTACAAAAGAAAAAACAGATATGTTGCGGACACTGACGTCTTGCTTCAGGACAAGCTAACCACCTTAGCTCACTTTGAGGATAACACGGTGCCACCGACGTGGACTGTTATCAAGGACTGTGGGCTCTCCTTCGCCGTGGCCAATGTGTGTAAGACATTTAAGCGTGTTAACCCTTGCAAGGCTGCTGGCTCAGACGGCCTCCCAAGCCACGTCCACAGAGCATATGCAGACCAGCTGGCTGGTGTGCTTACGGACATATTCAATCTCTCCCTATCACAGTCTACTGTCTCCACATGCTTCAAGATGGCCACTACTGTTCCTGTACCAAAGAAAGCAAAGGTAACTGAACTAAATGACTATTGCACCGTAGCACTCAATGTCATCATGAAGTGTTTTGAGAGACTAGTCAAGAATCATATCACCTCTACCTTACCTGGCACCCTAGACCCACTTCAATTGTCTTACCTCCCCAATAGATCCACAGACGATGCAATCGCCATCGCACTGCCCTATCCCATCTGGACAAGAGGAATACCTATATAAGAATGCTGTTCATTGACTAGCTCAACATTCAATACCATAGTACCCTCCAAGCTAATCATTAAGCTCGAGGCAACTGGGTTCTGAAGTTCCTGACGGACCACCCCCAGGTGGTGAAGGTAAGAAACAACACCTCCACTTTGCTGATCCTCAACAATGGGGCCCCACAAGGGTGCCTATTCAGCCCCCTCATGTACTCCCTTTTCACCCATGATTGCGTGAGCAATCACGCATCCAATTCAATCATCAAATTTGCAGACGACATAACAGTAGTAGGCTTGATTACCAACAATGATGAGACATCCTACAGGGAGGAAGTGAGGGCCCTGGGAGTGTGGTGCCAGGAAAACAACCTCTCACTAAACGTCAACAAAACAAAGGAGAGGATCGAGGACTACAGCAAACAGCAGAGGGAGCACCCCTCTATCCACACCGACGGGATTGCAGTGGAGAAGGTGGAAAGCTTCAAGTTTCTCGTACACGTCACTGACCAACTGAAATGGTCCACCCACACAGACAGTGTGGTGAAGAAGGCACAACAGCGCCTCTTCAACCTCAGGAGGCTGAAGAACTTTGGCTTGGCACCTAAAACCCTCAAACTTTTACTAAATGCACAATTGAGAGTATCCTGTCAGGCTGTATCACTGATTGATATGGAAACTGCACAGGCCGCAACCGCGGGGCTCTCCAAAGGGTGGTGTGGTCTACCCAACGCATCACAGGGGGCAAACTACTTGCCCTCCTACAGTACCCTGTCTTTCAAAGATAATTTGTAAAAATCCAAAATAACTTCACAGATCTTCATTGTAAGGGGTTTTAACACTGTTTCTCATGCTTGTTCAATGAACCATAAACCAGGAATGAACATGCACCTGTGGAACGGTCATTAAGACACTAACAGCTTACAGATGGTCGGCAATTAAGGTCACAGTTATGAAAACTTAGGACACTAAAGAGGCCTTTCTACTGACTCTGAAAAACATCAAAAGAAAGATGTCCAGGGTCCCTGCTCATCTGTGTGAATGTGCCTTAGGCATGCTGCAAGGAGGCATGAGGACTGCAGATGTGGTCAGCACAATAAATTGCAATGTCCATACTGTGAGACGCCTTAGACAACGCTACAGGGAGACAGGGCGGACAGCTGATCGTCCTCGCAGTAGCAGACCACGTGTAACAACACCTGCACAGGATCGGTACATTCGAACATCACACCTGCGGGACAGGTACAGGATGGCAACAACTGCCCCAAGATACACCAGGAATGCACAATCCCTCCATCAGTGCTCAGACTGTCCGCAATAGGCTGAGAGAGGCTGGACTGAGGGCTTGTAGGAATGTTGTAAGGCAGGTCCTCACCAGACATCACCGGCAACAACGTTGCCTATGGGCACAAACCCACCGTCGCTGGACCAGACCGGACTGGCAAAAAGTGCTCTTCACTGACTAGTTGCGGTTTTGTTTCACCTTCAGTGATGGTCGGATTCGCGTTTATTGTCGAAGGAATTAGCATTACACAGAGGCCTGTACTCTAGAGCGGAATCGATTTGGAGGTGGAGGGTCCATCATGGTCTGGGGCAGTGTGTCACAGCATCATTGGAGTGAGCTTGTTGTCATTGCAGGGTCTCTCAATGCTGTGCGTTACAGGGAAGACATCCTCCTTCCTTATTTGGTAATCCTTTGGTACTCCCTTCCTGCAGGGTCATTCTGATATGACACTCCAGCATGACAATGCCACCAGCCGCACTGCTCGTTCTGTGCGTGATTTCCTGCAAGACAGGAATGCCATTGTTCTGCCATGGCCAGCAAAGAGCCGAGATCTCAATCCCATTGAGCATGTCTGGGTCCTGTTGGATCGGTGGGTGAGCGCTAGGGCCATTCCCCCCAAAAATGTCCGGGAACTTGCAGGTGCATTGGTGGAAGAGTGGGGTAACATCTCACAGCAAGAACCGGCAAATCTGGTACAGTCCATAAGGAGGAGACGCACTGCAGTACTTAATGCAGCTGGTGGCCACACCAGATACTGACTGTTACTTTTGATTTTGAAACCCCCTTTGTTCAGGGACACATTATTCCATTTATGTGGAACTTGTTCAGTTTATGTCTCAGTTGTTGAATCTTGTTATGTTAATACAAATATTTACACACGTAAAGTTTGGTGAAAATAAACACTGTTGAAAGTGAGAGGATGTTTCTTTTTTTGCCGAGTGTATGTATATACTGTATTCTTTTCTACTGTATCTTAGATGATGCCGCTCTGACATTGCTCATCCATATATTTATATATTCGTAATTCCATTCCTTTACTTATATTTGTGTGTATTGGGTAAATGTTGTGAAATTGTTAGATATTAGATATATAATTATTTCTCTACACCCGTAATAACATCTGCTAAACATGTGTATGTGACCCAAAAAATACTAATTTGATTTGAATTTGTGTTTCTCATGGTCTGAGACTCTTTAGGTGCCTTTTGGCAATCTCCAGGCGGGCTGTCATGTGCTTTTTACTGAGGAGTGGCTTCTGTCTGGTCACTCTACCATAAATGCCTGATTGGTGGAGTGCTGCAGAGATGGTTGTCCTTCTGGAAGGTTCTCCCATCTCCACAGAGGAATTCTAGAGCTCAGAGTGACCATTGGGTTCTTGGTCACCTCCCTGACCAAGGCCCTTCTACCCCGATTGCTCAGTTTGGCCAACTAGAAAGAGTCTGGGTGGTTCCAAACTTCTTCCGTTTAAGAATGAGCTGTGTTCTTTGGGACCTCAATGCTGCAGACATTTTTTGGTACCCTTCCCCAGATCTGTGCCTCGACACAATCCTGCCTCGGAGCTCTACGGCCAATTCCTTCGACCTCATGGCTAAGTTTTTGCTCTGACATGCGCTTTCAACTGTGGGACCTTATTTAGACAGGTGTGTGCCATTCCAAATCCGGTCCAATCAATTGATTTTACCACAGGTGGACTCCAATCAAGTTGTAGAAACATCTCAAGGATGATCAATGGAAACAGGATGCACCTGAAGTCAATTTCGAGTCTCATAACAAAGGGTCTGACTACTTATGTAAAGAAGGTATTTATTTCTGTTTTTCTTTTTGAATACATTTTCAACTATTTCTAAAAAACAGTTTTTGCTTTGGCATTATATGTAGATTGCTGAGGTTTTTTTTTTGTTTAATACATTTTAGAATAAGGCTGTAACGTAACAAAATGTGGAAAAATAGTATTTACATATTTTAAATAGCACATTGAAACAAAGCCCAATTTTTTTAATATGTAATATTTCACAAGATAACATGTCATAAGATAGGATTGAATATTGTAATTTATTTATATTATTTCATGAACCAAACAGTCCAAACATCAGACTATAGCCTTTCTGTTTAAATCTAAATAATTTATTTTGGAAATATCCAGCTTTTGCTATTTTCTTCATTACCATGCTGATGATTTCAAGTGGTATTGGATTTATTTTGATCAGTTATTAAAGAATGTTCGCCACAAGTTTCCCAGAATTGTTTGCCAGAAGTTCACAAATTGCCACAAATTTATCGTAACAGTTTACCACAAAACTCATTTGCATGTGAAAATAGGAGCTTGCTGCAAATTTGTGGCAAATTGGCCAAAGTTTTGCCACAACTGTTTGCCAGAAGCCAATTTTTTCGGTAAGATAACTTACAATATCTTGGCACCCAGAACCAAATCAGCTAGGCAGTCACTGCTAACCAACCTCTTGTTTGTACAAATTCCTACTGATTAATATAACATTGGCAATTCGGGCTCTGTAAAATAAATAAAAACTACATCTTTGGGGCATGTAGCTGTTCCTTGCAGACACAAATTTGCGCTCCCCGTACTCTTGGCATTCATATCACTTGCATGTGCATGCGAATGTGTGTATTTGTTTGAGTCTCGGTTGTTTCTGCATTTCGTTCCGTGGCCACAGAGGGAAAAATATTACAGACAGCACCTTTGTCTCCTGAGTAAATAAAAGGGCTGGATGTGGGGGCCATTCATGAATGAAACTGATCTTGAGGTCTATCTCTCTCCCAACCAGTGAATCAGAGGTGATCTGCCATGCAGGGAAAACAAAGACGTGGAGTGGAGAGTGACCCTTCAGTGAGTTTTAGAGAGAGACCCTGCCTGCCATGCGTCACACACTCGATCCTGCCTTCTCCAACACACCACTCTGTCTGATGGGCTGCTGCTGAGAGAAGGAGATTAGAATGCCAAATGCCACTGGGGGGGGGGGGGGGGGGGGGGATCTGTATAAGAGACAAGCACAAACACACACAGAAACTCACACACACTTGTGAATACACACAGACATACACACACACTCAGGCTGATTGTTTTAACGATATATGATATTTTGAACAGACAGTAGCTTTGCTCTGTCTTGTCTGACACACTCAGTTTTAAGTTTCCCTCTCTTTCCTGTCCTGGTCGAGAACATGGCCTTGAGGTAAACACCTCATGAAAAGCTGAGTTTCTGGGTGAAATCGGTTCTGCTATATTCCTGTAAAATTGCAGAGTCATGGGTGGGTATTTCCCATGCAATGTGTGGACTCCCACGCATCCCAAAACACTTGCGTGATATGGGAATTTCTGGGATAGTAAATTCCCAACTATGCATTAACAAGTTTCTGGACATTTCCGGACTCTGCACAGCACGTAAACTCTCAATGGCTGCAGGCGCGTGGCTCTCTACTTCATGTGTTAGAAGAGAAGCCTCGTGAAAAGAAGCAAGCTATCCATGTCTCCTTATTTATCCTGTTTTCATGTTTGCTACATTTATAAGCATGGTTTTGTCAGAGTTCTCTGGATATTTAGATAATAATAGTTTTCACATTCATTGAGTGTAGCCAAACTAAGCTAGCCAACTTTGTATGTAACTTCATGAGAACAAGATGGCATCTCGATAACGTATAGCTAGCCACTAATGTTAGCTAGCTCAGCGGGAGGTGCTAGATAGCCTACCATTTTGCCCTACTACAGTGGTTCTTCCTTTAAAAGTTACAAGCTTAAGGGCCTCCCAAGTGGCGCAGTTGTCTAACGCATTGCAGTGCTAGCTGTGCCACTCGAGATCCTGGTTCGAGTCCAGGCTCTGTCGCAACCGGCCGCGACTAGGAGACCCATGGGGCAGTGCACAATTTTCCCAGTGTTGTTCGGGTTTGGCTGGCAGGGATGTTCTTGTCCCATTGCACTAGCGCTAGCGACACCTGTTGCGGGCCAGGTCCAGTCCACGCTGGCACAGTCACCAGATGTACTGTGTTTCATCTGATACATTGGTGTGGCTTGCTCAGGGTTAAGCTGGCATTTTTTCAAGAAGCAGTGCGGCTTGGCTGGGTTGTTTCAAAGGACGCACGGCTCCCAACCTTCGCCACTCCTGAGTCCATACTGGAGTTGCAGCGATTGGACAAGACTGTAACTACCACGAAATTGGGGAGAATTGTTATTATTATTATTTTTTAAAGCCATTATGCCGCGACCGTAAGTGGTAGATGGTGATGGTGGGATTCTGTCATTGCACCACACTATCACAAGGGGGAAAACTGTGGCAATAATGAAATCATCTCTTTAAACAAGCCATAGAAAGTTGGTTGTAATTTCAGTTTAAAAAATGTAAAAGTAAGGAACTTGTCTGTCGGCCCTGCATTAAAGACCAAAATTGGTTAAAGAAAATTGTGATAAATAAAAATATATGCCAGTTTCATTTAAGGACCAAAAAATTGACAGCTGTGCCAAATAGATTGCAAAATAATTGGGAAGAGATTTTCAATGTACCGATTCCATGGCACATGCTTTATGAATTGACACGCAATTTCAGTTTATTATAACATACTAGAGGCCTAAATCCAATGGGTTTAACCTGAATGAATGATTATATTGAAGATAGAAGCTTGGAACTCTTACGGAGTTCCAAGAACCGATCTGTTGTCCAACGATTATAAAATGTTATTATTATTATTGTTATTATTATCCCTGCATTATAATTAAATAAAAGACCCTTAGATATTCTGTGTTTTTACTTACAGAAGTGATGGACAGCTGTAGGCATTTTGTTTTTCACAAGCGTAGCGGGATGTGAGTGCTGCAAACAACATTTCCAGGATCGGAGGATTCTAAATTAATATCTTAGGGGCATTTTTCATTAGAGCAAATCTAAGAATATCTAAGAGGCTTTTATATAATAATAATAATAATAATCGTTGGATAACAGATCGGCTCTCGGAGCTCATTAAGAGGCGGCTTCTATCTTCAATATGCTTTAAATGCTTTATTATCCAAGTGTTTAAAGTGCGTGTGGGTGACTGCGAGAAACAAATATTGGGTGCAGTTTGAGGTAGTGAGGCGGAGATTAATAGCCCATCAATGTTTCCATGATGGGCTATTAACAGGACAATAGACTCTTCATAGCCCGGCTACTGTAGGTGTGAAAATCCCCCCAATTTGCAATTTGTTACATTGTTGAATTTCTCAAGCCAAAACATCTTGATGGCCTTCACCAGTTCATCTTTGCTTGATGCCAAACAAGTTCGATCGGGATTACATCAGGAGACCTACATGTAGAGATGATAAATATATATTTTAGATATACTGTTGGCCTACCGAGGTGACACGAGTCTCACTAGTGTTGAGTAATGTGCTGTTAAGTGTTGTAGGTCTTTTATTTATTTATTTTTATTTAACCTTTATTTTACTACATAAAGGTCTACTTACTCTTGACCCAGTTTATGTCCTCATTTGCAATGCAAACCTGGGTGGCAGAGTGTTTTTGTCACGACTTCTATCGAAGTCGGATCCTCTCCTTGTTTGGGCTGCATTCGGCGATCAACGTCACCGGCTTTCTAGCCATCGCCGCTCCATTTTTCAGATTTCCATTTGTTTTGTCTTGTTCCATACACACCTGGTTTTCATTCCCTAATCACACTGCATGTATTTAGTTGTCTGTTCCCCTCCATGTCTTTGAAATTGAAATTGTATTTATGTTATGTGGGTATTGTTACGCTCCATACTTTTTGTCTATTGTTCCGTGTTTGGGCACATTTATGTACTTTTGTGCTTTCGTTGGACCGGAATAAAAAGTGCGCCTGTTCACTACACTTTGCTCTCCTGCACCTGACTTCGCCTCCAGTACACACCCTTAACAGAATTTCACACCACCATGGAGTCAGCAGGAGCAGATACCAAGGTTAGAGGAGTCGAGGAGTGCGTCCAGGAACACTGTAATGTTACAACATCTTGGTGCCATGATGGATAGCGTTGTCTAGACCATTGACAGCTGGGAGAGACAGGAAGTCTCTCCAGTGCCTCAACCAGCGCAACCGGGGTTACCTCTACACGGAGCCAGTCTCAGTGGGATGCGTCTCTCCCTTCCCAGGGAGTATGATGGGACGGCAGCACAGTGCCAGGGGTTCCTTTTACAACTGGACCTCTACCTCGCCACTGTTCACCCAGCGCCCACACGGCGTTTGCCCACTCCAGAGCTCTCCCCGAGAGGCATGAGACGAGGGCGGACACTCTCTCCCTTCCCAAGGGAGCTTGGACCCCTTCTAGGAGTTCACCCGGGAACGGCTCTTCCATTTGAGGCAGGGGACGAGGAGCGCCCAGGAGTTCGCCCTGGAATTCCGGACCTTGGCCGCTGGAGCAGGCTGGAACGACAGAGCCCTCATCGACCACTACCGATGCAGCCTGCGCGAGGACATCCGACGTGAGCTGGCCTGCAGGGATGCCACCATCATCTTTGACCAACTGGTGAACTGGTCACCCGCGGACGTCCAGAGGGGGCTCTGTCGGTTCCATCTTCCAGCACCCCCGCTCCAGTACCCATGGAGGTGGGAGGGGCTGCGCGTAGGGAGACTGGAGGAGGGGCCATCACGTGCACCATCTGTGTCCGCAGAGGGCACACTGCCGGTCGGTGCAGTGTCGGTCCCTCTGGGAGTCGAGGCAGCAGGCAGGGCACTCTGGCGTCACCCCAGGTGAGTTTTCAACACACCCCTCCAGAGTCCTCTGTTGACCACCTGTTTGTACCTGTTTGTTTCCCTTGTTTTCCCAGCATAAGGCGCTTGTCGATTCAGGCGCAGCTGGGAATTTTTAATCGACAGAGCATTAGCCCATAGTTTAGGAATCACCATTAATCCTGTAGTTAGACCTTTCCCGGTACATGCTCTGGATAGTCGACCATTAGGGTCCGGGCTAATCAGAGAGGCCACCATCTCCCTGGCCTTGGAGACGCATGGGACGCGAGGAGAAAATCAGTCTCTTCCTCATTGACTGTCCTGCGTTTCCCGTGGTACTAGGCCTTCCCTGGTTGGCTCATCATAACCCCACCATTTCCTGGCAACAGAGTGCTCTCACGGGGTGGTTGCGAGAGTGCTCGGGGAGGTGTGTAGGGGTTTCCGTTGGTGCTACCACGGTGGAAAGTCCAGATCAGGTCTCCACCATGCGCATCCCCCCAGAATATGCAGATTTGGCTCTCGCCTTCTGTAAAAAGAAGGCGACTCAATTACCACCTCATCGAAGGGCGGATTGTGCTTCCCAGGAGTCACGTGTATCCCCTGTCGCAAGCTGGTGGTGGCTATGGAGACATATGTCTCTGAATCGCTGCGTCAGGGGTACATTCGGTCCTCCACTTGACCCGCCTCCTCAAGTTTATTTTTTGTGAAGAAGAAGAATGGAGGTCTGCGCCCGTGCATTGACTATCGAGGTCTCAATCAAATCACGGTGAGGTACAGTTACCCGCTACCTCTTATCGCCACAGCGATTGAGTCAATGCATGGGGCGCGCTTCTCTACGAAACTGGATCTCAGGAGTGCGTATAACCTGTTGCATATCTGGGAGGGAGATGAGTGGAAGACAGCGTTTAGTACCACCTCAGGGCATTATGAGTACCTCGTTACTGACAACAGGTTGGGCACCTGAGAGCTCTGTTTACCTCGGCTCCCGTGCTGGCCCATCCGGATCCCTCTTTGGCGTTCATAGTGGATGTGTCCTAGGCTGGGATAGGAGCCGTGCTCTCACAGCACTCGTGTACGCCACCGAAACTCAGCCCCTGTGCTTTTTTCTCGAACAAGCTCAGCCCGGCGGAGCGTAGCTATGATGTGGGGGACCGGGAGTTGTTGGCTGTGGTTAAAGCGTTGAAGACATGGAGACATTGGCTTGAGGGGGCTAAACACCCTTTCCTCATCTGGACTGACCACCGCAACCTGGAGTACATCCGGGCAGCGAGGAGACTGAATCCTCGTCAGGTAAGGTGAGCCATATTCTTTACCCATTTTGTGTTTACCTTGTCCTACAGACCAGGTTCCCATAATATGAAGGCAGACGCACTGTCCCGGCTGCATGACACAGAGGAGCGGCCCATGGATCAGACTCCCGGCCTCTTGCCTGGTAGCGCCGGTCATGTGGGAGCTGGACGTGGACATTGAGCAGGCATTGCATAAAGAGCCCGCTACCCTCCAGTGTCCCGTCGGGCGTATGTACGTTCCGTCTGTTGTCAGTGACCAGTTGATCTATTGAGCCCACACGTCACCCTCCTCTGGTCATCCTGGGATTGGTCGGACAGTGCGCTGTCTGACTGGGAAGTACTGGTGGCCCACCTTGGCAAAGGACGTGAGGGTTTATGTTTCCTCCTGCTCAGTGTGTGCCCAGTGTAAGACTCCGAGACACCTGCCCAGAGGTAAGCTACATCCCTTACCCGTTCCACAACGACCTTGGTCACACCTGTCAGTGGATTTTCTAACAGATCATCCTCTTTCACAGGGAAACACTATGATCCTGGTTGTCTCCTCCCTCTGCCCGGTCTTCCTATGGCCTTACAGACTGCGGAAGCCCTGTTTACTCAAGTCTTCCGGCACTAAGGGGTGCCTGAGGATATAATGTCTGATTGGGGTCCCCAGTTCACATCGAGAGTCTGGAAGGCATTCATGGAACGTCGGGGATCTCGATCAGCCTCACCTCGGGTTTTCAACCCGAGAGTAACAGGAAGGTAGAGAGAGTCAACCAGGATGTGGGCAGGTTTCTGCGGTCCTAATGCCAGGACCGGCCGGGGGGAGTGGGCGGTCTCTATGGGGGTGCCACAGGGTTCAATTCTCGGGCCGACTCTTTTCTCTGTATATATCAATGATGTTGCTCTTGCTGCGGGCGATTCCCTGATCCACCTCTACGCAGACGACACCATTCAGTATACTTCTAGACCTTCCTTGGACCCTGTGCTATCTAACCTCCAAACAAGCTTCAATGCCATACAACACTCCTCCCGTGGCCTCCAACTGCTCTTAAACGCTAGTAAAACCAAATGCATGCTTTTCAACCGTTCGCTGCCTGCACCCGCACGCCCGAATAGCATCCCCACCCTGGATGGTCCCGACCTTGAATATGTGGACATCTATAAGTACCTAGGTGTCTGGCTAGACTGTAAACTCTCCTTCCAGACTCATATCAAACATCTCCAATCTAAAATCAAATCTAGAGTCGGCTTTCTATTTCGCAACAAAGCCTCCTTCACTCACGCTGACAAACTTACCCTAGTAAAACTGACTATCCTACTGATCCTCGACTTCGGCGATGTCATCTACAAAATAGCTTCCAATACTCTACTCAGCAAACCGGATGCAGTTTATCACAGTGCCATCCGTTTTGTTACTAAAGCACCTTATACCACCCACCACTGCGACCTGTATGTTCTAGTCGGCTGGCCCTCGCTACATATTCATCGCCAGACCCATTGGTTCCAGGTCATCTACAAGTCCATGCTAGGTAAAGTTCCGCCTTATCTCAGTTCACTGGTCACGATGGCAACACCCGCCCGTAGCACGCGCTCCAGCAGGTGTATCTCACTGATCATCCCTAAAGCCAACACCTCATTTGGCCGCCTTTCGTTCCAGTTCTCTGCTGCCTGTGACTGGAACGAATTGCAAAAATCGTTGAAGTTGGAGACTTTTATCTCCCTCACCAACTTTAAACATCTGCTATCTGAGCAGCTAACCGATCGCTGCAGCGGTACATAGTCCATCGGTAAATATCCCACCCAATTTACCTACCTAATCCCCATACTGTTTTTATTTATTTACTTTTCTGCACTTTTGCACACCAGTATCTCCACCTGCACATGACCATCTGATCATTTATCACTCCAGTGTTAATCTGCTAAATTGTAATTATTCACCTACCTCCTCATGCCTTTTGCACACAATGTATATAGACTCTTCTTTTTTCTCCTTTTTTTCTACTGTGTTATTGACTTGTTTATTGTTTACTCCATGTGTAACTCTGTGTTGTTTTCTGTTCACACTGGTATGCTTTATCTTGGCCAGGTCGCTTTTGTAAATGAGAACTTGTTCTCAACTAGCCTACCTGGTTAAATAAAGATGAAATAAAACAAAACAAAAAAAATTAAATGCCTGTGTATTGTATATGGGATATACAAATAAAAAGGACCCAGATTGCAGTTCCTATAGCTTCCACTAGATAACAGTCTTTAGAAAGGGTTTCAGGCTTGTTTCTTGAAAAATGAACAAGTAGTCGTAGTTTTTCCAAGGTGTCCCTCATTAGCAAAGTATTCTTTGTGCGTGAGTGAGTCGCGCGCTCTTTGTTATTTATCTTCCCTATTGAACAAACTATTCTTAGTCTTAAATTGGATCATTTATTTAGATATTAGAAGCCCTGAGGATTAATTTGAAACATGAATTGACTTGTTTGGACGAACTTTACCAGTAACTTTTTGGATTTGTTTGTATGCACGTTGAACGAGGTGATTACTGAAATCAAAGGCTTAGGGAGTTTTTGCTTGTCAAACATAAACAAACATGGTTGCCATCATAAAGAATTTAGCTGACACGCATCTCTATTCTAAACAATATTACATTTATCCGTTGTACTCACCAGAGATGTGGTACATTGTAAACAAGTCTAGCTGTTAGGTTGTTAACTTATGTTTTGTTTTTTTTGTCAGTGCAACCTGTTATTTAGACTGGTTTATGGAATGAGTTTGGCTGTGGATGTGTTCCGTGTAATACTTTTACAATAAAAGGTGAAATTGAGGAATAAAGATGTGAAGACCTTTATTTTCCATCAGTACAAAACATTGTTTAGATCATTTTCAGACAACATTGGTGTTTATATGTGTTTGTTGCGTCATGTGTTCTGTTGCTACTGTTCCAATCACATATTTGCGATGGTAAGCTGCAGGGACCACTCAACAATGATCACAAATTTGTGATTGTACTTAACAAAGGGTTAAAAACAGCACAGTCTGAACTGTCTGTCCCCTCAACGTCCATCTACCTGTCAGGAATGATCCATCACTGAAGAGAAATGACCATTCGGTCTCAGGAGAGAAGGGAGAGACAGAGAGGACACTAAGACAGAAATGATTTTGTGAGACCTGAGCTTGACTCACAAGGAAGCGTATGTTAGTGTATGTCACACATGCATACCTGGATGTGTAAAATTCAAAAAAGGCACTTTTTACACTGCTCTTGCTAGTATCACTGCTATTTATTAAGCTTTACTTAACGGCCTCAAGGCCTTCGTCAGCTCGAGCAGTGTGCGGGTTTCTCCTTTTTTCTCATACCTGGATATGTAAACAGACAATCCGACACAAACAAAAACACTTGGTACACGCACACAGACACTAATGTACAGTATTTTGTGTGGTGATTGTCAGTCATTGCTTTCTTTTCTTTCTTGTTCTTTTCTTTTTCTTTTTTATTATTTTCTATTGTGTTTTTTTTCTACAAAGTATGTTGAGACCTATGTGAAAATATATTAACTTAAAATAGTTAAATAGATTCAATGTATTTCGATTCCTTCTTCAGCATAGCCAGGATTCAATTGTTGAGGAGGGTGAGGTGAGTTCAGGTCAGATACATCAACACCAGCAGTTCTACATTAACCAAATCAGCACTGTAGGAGATGAGTGGACCTGCAATTCCCAGATAATCTAATGATCATGTTTACAAAAGCACAAGCATGCACACAAACCCTAATGGGAGCCTGTGGGGGATTCTCTGTACTTGTACTGGGTCCTTTTGTAGTGGGTGGACGGCTGAGTGGACAACCCCGGGCCAGCTGTGGTCCTCGATAGTCCTGGGTCCTAGTTAGAGAGATCAGGCATATGCATGGGCTACCATGTCACAAGGAGGCCAGCCCAGTAGAACGTTACGTAACAGGACCTGACGGAGCAACCCCTGAGGGCCGGTCACAACAAACGAATGTGATGGAGAAAGATAGAGGGAGTGTTTGTGTTTTATATTTGTCACCTTTTATTGTTTTATATGTTAAGCAGCTTGAAATGCATTTATTGTAAGAAATGTGTTATATAAATAAAGTTTCATTTGATAGGGAGAGAGAGAGGTTGAGAGAGAGAGACAGGCAGTCCTCGTAATAAGTGTTGCTGGGCTGACTGAAGTGCTGCTTCAAACACAACCAGGCTGTCGAGGCTTCAAAGCATCTAAGATTCTCTCTACATGCGCCCAGGGATGAGGAAAGAAATATTGACACAAAACTTACCATCAGTGTGTGCAAGTTGTGTGTGTGTGTGTGTGTGTGTGTGTGTGTGTGTGTGTGTGTGTGTGTGTGTGTATGTGTGTGTGTGTGTATGTGTGTATGTGTGTGTGTGTGTGTGTGTGTGTGTGTGTGTGTGTGTGTGTGTGTGTGTGTGTGTGTGCGTGCGTGCGTGCGTGTGGACGTGTTTAACTATACTTATGAGTAGTAACAAACTAAATATTTTAAAACTGGGGACATTTTGTTAGTCCCCACAAGGAAAAATGATATTTCTAGGGGGTTTAGGGTTAAGGTTAGATTAGGGTTAGGATTAGGGGTTAAGGTTTAGAGTTAAGGTAAGGAGTTACTGTAGGTTTAGGGTTAGGGTTAAGGTTAGTGTTAGGTTTAGGGTTATGGAAAATAGGATTTTGAATGGGAATCTATTGTGTGTCCCCACAAGGTTTGTTAAACAAGAGTGTGTGTGTGTGTGTGTGTCTGTGCGTGTGTTTGTGAATGAGTACTTGAGTGAGTTAGTGAGTGATATGATACTCTTATGTCACTCACGTGTGAGTTAATGGTCATGCATATGTATGTACAATGTGTGTGTGTGTTATTGTGAATATGTTAGTATCCTAACATATCTGACCTCAATGAGACATCAGCTCTGTAAAGTGGGTTATGGAATGGCAAGGTGGACCGGGGTAGAAAGTGTGCCATCAGGACAAACAGCCCGAGAACCGGGCTGGTACTGTACAAATGGGCTGATCCCAAATGGTACCATATTCCCTACATAGTGCACTACTTATGACCAGAGCCCTATGGGCCCTGGTCAAAAGTAGTGTACTATATAGAGAGTAGGGTGTAATTTGGGACATGGCCACACATCCCAGGAAGTTATTTAAAGGGCTCCCGTCCTCCCCAATGCACCATGCAGGCTAAAATGGGCCAGGCAGGACCAAGCCCAGAAGACAGAGAGAGAGAGTCACACTCCCCAACTCTTTTCAGCAGGGCTTACTGTTTCTAATGTATTTAGGACATATTATTTAGTAGGAAAGAATGGTAAGACAGTTACTTTCTGTTACATATTTGAAAGAATGCTTTGAGAAAGTGAGAAGTGGGTGTGTCAGTAAAGGGAAGCCATCTTTGCATGGTGGTCAGAAATGTTTGGGGAAACTGTTTAGAATTTAAAAGTGAGAACTTTCTCAAGGGATATTGTATTAATCGTTATAGAACACAATTGTAAATACCTGGTACTAAATGGTGCCTAGTGGTGCAAATCACAGCAAATCTAGCATTTGTCAATGAGAGCAGTGCAACGGTTTGAGGTCACTGTAGTGGGGGTGGTAGGTAGCATAGTGGTTAGAGTGTCGTTACCCTACTATTCCCCGGGCGCTGAAGCTGTGGATGTCAATCAGTGGAGGTTGTAGCTTGTATGGCTCCATGGCTGGACCCATCTGCCCCCCCTCCCCCTCAAAAAGCACCATTCTAAACTAACTGATTCTATTCAGACATTTGGAACAACACAAATAAATAATCATAACATTTAAAAAATATATACAAATATAAACAAAAATAAGACTCATAAATATCAAAAAGAAGTAACAGAAACAAATGTGTTAATTTGGCACTTGAACATCAATACATTACCCAACGCAACCAAGAGTCAAGACTAAACTAATTCCCCTTGGTGGTGTGCAGACTGGTTTTATATTATTTTTTAACGATTTCACACAAACCAGAAAAAAATGCAACAATATGTCTGTAAAATGATATATTCACAGTATTATGAATTGTGATTTATTTGGTAACGTTACCGATTTGTTATTTTTTTTATTAAAAAATATATTTTTTTATTTTACTAATTGCATTAGTACTGTACTAAGTTATATGTGCTATTTGATAGATTTGCCCGCTCCCCCTACCTCGGGCCTCCAGTGGGGAGACCTGAGGTCAACCTATCCCCTCCCCATCTCGTACAGTAGCCTGCCTAGCTCACAAACTAGTATCAGGGCACCCACTCCGACAAGGTTAATTGACCCACAGTTCCACACGGTGACATGATATCATTGATGTGATGTGCAAATGAACGATAGGAAACCAATCGCGCAAATGTCACCATTCAGATTATTTTTTTGTATTTTTTTTGTGCAGGCGCCCCATGCCGCCCCCGGTAAGATGCCACCCTGGGCGGCTGCCCATGTCACCTATACCGAAATCCAGCACTCATGTCGATTAAGGCAGCCCCCCACACCTCTCTGTTTCAGAAGGGTTGGGTTAAATGCGGAAGACACTTTTCAGTTGAAGGCATTCATTTGTACAACTGACTAGGTATCCACCTTTCCCATGTACTTCTGCCAAGGTTTTCAAGACCAAAGTGACTGTCCCTACACACACACACACACACACACACACACACACACACACACACACACAAGCAGCTGCTCCCAGGGCCTTAGCGTGTGGCGTTTTTGTGTGTGTGGACATCCAGATGTACGGAAGACACTGCTGTATAGGACTTGCACTGTGTATCACGACACAGATGGGGCCATAATATATGTGATTTTCCTGGTGTATCCTACCACTGTTCTGACAACATCGCAGTATGCCCCGTAGCCTTAATGTTTTATATTTCCAGCTCTCCCGGTTTTAGACTTTACCTCAGGTCTCCTTGTGAGACACAATTAGGAATAACTGGCTGCTCCTGTCTGGCACCTGCACATGATCAGAGAGAAGGATGCAAGGATCAACAGCAGTGTAGAGGGACCAAGAAATATTGGTGACTGAGAAATAATAGAATGATGGTTACAGAGAATGAATGGAAAAGGGAGAGGGCGAGAAAAAGCGAGCGTGTGATGGTACTGCAGCCCTTGGCTGAATCTGGAATATGGTCACCCATGGCTGACTGTAGGTTGGTTGGGCCCATCCCATGGTAAGGCTGCCCCTGGCTAGGAAGCATATGTCTGCACTGGGCTACCAGGTGTCCATATGGAGACTTTGTTAAATTATTACTTAACAACTCCAGTTTCACCGCATGTTAGTTCACCACAGGCCCACAGAGCAGTCATTTTACCGTTAAAGCTATTGTGGAGAATATTGAGTCTTCATGCCATTTTGCCTATTTACTTTTATTTTGTGTCAGGACATAGCAAACCTTAGCAAATATTTTAATATATCTTGTCTGAGCTACTCTTAACATTTATTTAATAACCCAACACACACACACCGTACCCACAAACATCGTACACACACATTTGTGAGTGTCCCTCCCTCAGTAGCCCATTAGGTAATATCAAGGCCTCCCACACGGATGGCAGTAACCACAAATGATCTGGACGTGATGAGAGGCCGTCTCATTGGATGTCTAACACATACTGTATGTTCCAAACCCTACACCAGCCCCCTGTTATCGCTTTAGAGAGGGGATGGAGGAAGAGGTATCTCATATACTTCCACAGATCAACCAACTGGACGTTTTGATTTCATTCAATTTCCAGCTTTCTGCTGTTAGTTGGGCCAGACAGGAAGCAGCTCCCAACGGATGTGGGTGTCTAGGCTACAAAATTAAAATCACAAAAGGTCAGAGGAAGAAGGTTGTGTGACCGATATGTGAGCTTAGTAAACAAGTGATACTGACAGTGGCAAGTGCGGTGAAGGATTTTAGTTACATTAGAGCAGACGAACAGGAATTGAAGGAGAAGGCTACGCTGCCCTTTCTACACACCTGTGCCCCTGTTTCAACATCAGTAACTAAATAACTCATGGGAGACCAAACAGTGTGCACTATTTCCTGATGGCTCCGATGCGATGGTAGCCATTTCCTTGACAGCACATGGTATCCATTGTTTAGATATTACTCGCACAGAGTTGGCTCTGAGGACAACTGAGAGAGTAAGAATACATCTGACGAGTGGAAGAGATGAAGCTTATACAGTTGAAGTCGGAAGTTTACATACATCTTAGCCAAATACATTTAAAGTCAGTTTTTCACAATTCCTGACATTTAATCGAAGTAAACATTCCCTGTCTTAGGTCAGTTAGGATCACCACTTTATTTTAAGAATGTGAAATGTCAGAATCATAGTAGAGAATCTTTTATTTCTTTCATCACATTCCCAGTGGGTCAGAAGTTTACATACACTCAATTAGTATTTGGTAGTATTGCCTTTAAATTGTTTAACTTGGGTCAAACATGTCGGGTAGCCTTCCACAAGCTTCCCACCCAGTTGGGTGAATTTTGGCCCATTCTTCCTGACAGAGCTGGTGTAACTGAGTCAGGTTTGTAAGCCTCCTTGCTTGCACACGCTTTTTCAGTTCTGCCCACAAATGTTATATTGCATTGAGGTCAGGGCTTTGTGATGGCCACTCCAGTACCTTGACTTTGTTGTCCTTAAGCCATTTTGCCACAACTTTGGACGTATTCTTGGGGTCATTGTCCATTTGAAAGACCCATTTGCAGCCAAGCTTTAACTTCCAGACCGATGTCTTGAGATGTTGCTTCAATATATCCACATAATTTCCCCCCTCATGATGCCATCGATTTTGTGAAGTGCACCAGTCCATCCTGCAGCAAAGTACCCCCACAACATGATGCTGCCACCCCCATGCTTCATGGTTGGGATGGTGTTCTTCGGCTTGCAAGCGTCCCCCTTTCTCCTCCAAACAACACTGATGGTCATTATGGCCAAACAGTTCTATTTTTGTTTCATCAGACCAGAGGACATTTCTCCAAAAAGTACAGTCTTTGTCCCCATGTGCAGCTGCAAACCGTAGTCTGGCTTTTTTATGGCGGTTTTGGAGCAGTGGCTTCTTCATTGCTGAGCAGCCTTTCAGGTATCGTTGTGCAGTGGATATAGATACTGTCGTACCTGTTTCCTCCATCTTTACAAGGTCCTTTGCTGTTGTTCTGGGATTGATTTGCACTTTTCGCATCAGAGTACGTTAATCTCTAGGAGACAAAACACGTCTCCTTCCCAAGCGGTATGACGGCTGCATGGTCCCATGGTGTTTATACTTGCATACTATTGTTTGTACAGATGAACGTGGTACCTTCAGGTGTTTGGAAATTGCTCCCAAGGATGAACCAGACTTGTGGAGGTCTACAATTTATTTTCTGAGGTCTTGGCTGATTTCTTTTGATTGTCCCATGATGTCAAGCAAAGAGACACTGAGTTTGAAGGTAGGCCTTGAAATACATCTACAGGTACACCTCCAATTGACTCAAATGAGACCAGCAACGAGAGCATCCTGGCGGGCTGTATCACCGCCTGGTACGGCAACTGCTCCGCCCTCAACCGTAAGGCTCTCCAGAGGGTAGTGAGGTCTGCACAACGCATCACCGGGGGCAAACTACCTGCCCTCCAGGACACCTACACCACCCGATGTCACAGGAAGGCCATAAAGATCATCAAGGACATCAACCACCCGAGCCACTGCCTGTTCACCCCGCTATCATCCAGAAGGCCAGGTCAGTACAGGTGCATCAAAGCTGGGACCGAGAGACTGAAAAACAGCTTCTATCTCAAGGCCATCAGACTGTTAAACAGCCACCACTAACATTGAGTGGCTGTCGCCAACACACTGACACTGACTCAACTCCAGCCACTTTAATAATGGGAAATGATGTAAATATATCACTAGCCACTTTAAACAATGCTACCTTATATAATGTTACTTACCCTACATTATTCATCTCATATGCATACGTATATACTGTACTCTATATCATCGACTGTATCCTTATGTAATACATGTATCACTAGCCACTTTAACTATGCCACTTTGTTTACATACTCATCTCATATGTATATACTGTACTCGATACCATCTACTGTATCTTGCCTATGCTGCTCTGTACCATCACTCATTCATATATCCTTATGTACATATTCTTTATCCCCTCACACTGTGTACAAGACAGTAGTTTTGGAATTGTTAGTTAGATTACTTGTTGGTTATTACTGCATTGTCGGAACTAGAAGCACAAGCATTTCGCTACACTCGCATTAACATCTGCTAACCATGTGTATGTGACAAATAAAATTTGATTTGATTTGATTTGATTTGATGATGTCAATTAGCCTATCAGAAGATTCTAAAGCTATGACAATTTTCTGGAATTTTCCAAACTGTTAAAAGGCACAGTCAACTTACTATATGTAAAGTTCTGACCAACTAGAATTGTGATACAGTGAAATAATCTGTCTGTTAACAATTGTTGGACAAATTACTTGTGCACAAAGTAGATGTTCTAACCAAATTGCCAAAACTATAGTTTGCTAATATTAACAAGAAATTTGTTGAGTGGTTGCAAAACGAGTTTAAGTTACTGGAACCTATGTGTATGTAAACGTCCGACCTCAACTGTAAGTCCCACACATGTATGGACTGACTGTTAATGTTTTCGGCAGTGCTATTGTTGACACTGAGGATGATAAGTAGCCTGGCATCCAAACTGATTTAGGGCTAGATTAAATCCGTAGCGCAGAAGATCTGTGTTGTAGCGCGATAAACATTTTAAGGGAATTTCCGATTGAGTTGACATATGCAGTGTTTACCATGTATGCGGTCTCCGTAAACGCAGGAACATTGCTTTTAAATGTCAAACGCACTATTGTGTGGGTCTTCACTGTTTCACTTACAACGCTGACATTACCGAAGTCAGAAGATCAGACAACCATGTGGAGAATCATGTGACCACAGGTGCAGCTGGATGTTCCTTACTCAGACTTTGGCTGTGTCTGAAAATGTTAATATCTGTCTAATCATTGCCTCCTTTGTCCATGTTTTTTCAAAGAACATTAGAGGATTCAAGGTCCCTCCCTAATACCTCCTTCTATGAGCTTTGAGAGGAATTGAGGAAACAAGGACAGAGGAACCAAGGATTTGACAGCTATTAACCTGTTTTTAGACTCAGCAGTTCCCAAATTGTAGCATATTCCCTACATAGTGGACGACTGTTGACCAGAGCCCTTTTGCTCTGATGCCAAGAATGGCGCTGGAGAGCCCGTTTTACAGGGTACTGACCAATTCTGCAATTTAGTTTTAAGATCTTAACTTTTTTTCATACAAAATGTGTCTGCCATTTCCTATGCCGGAAAACGGCTTCTGGACATCAGAACAGCGATCACTAACCTCGATGTGAATTAAGAGTTCTACTTCAAGGAGTCGGAAGCTCTGAACATTTGGTTTACTCCGGACCAAGCCCTAATCCCTGGGACTCAAAAGAGGAAGAGACAGCGAAAAAGAGACATGGGTGGCGGCTTCCTAACAAGATTACGTTGGCAAACAAATAGATCGCCATTGCTCTGTGTTCTGTTGGCGAATGTGCAGTTACTGGAGAACAAACTGGATTAACTCTGTTTGATTGAGACTATTCTATCAATGGGACCTGAAGAAATATAAAGATTCTGTTTCTTGATTGAACAAGGACATTGATAATATATACAGTATCTTGCAGGTTTTTCCATGCATTGTCTAGATTGGAAAGCAGCCACAGGTAAGACAAGTGGGAGGGGTGTTTCTCTTTGTTAACAGCAACTGGTGTGCGATCTCTAATGTTAAGGAAGTTTCTAGTTTTTGCTCGCCTAACTCATGATAATCTGCAGACCAAACTATTTACAAAGAGTTTTCATCTATATTTTTCATAGCTTGTCTATTTACCACCACAAAGCGACGCTATCAGTAATACCAGACTCAATGAGCTGAATAGGACCATAAGCAAGCAAGAATGCACTTGTGTTCATGGACTTTATATATATATATTTTTAACCATTATGTAACCTGTGCAACTAGAGGCGACAAAACTCTTGACTACACACACAAACGCACACAAGGCTCTCCCTCGACTTCCTTTTGGCAAATATGACCATAACTCTATCCTTCTTTTTTCCTGCTTACAAGCAAAAACTCAAAGGAAGTACCAGTGAAACGCTCAATATGGAAGTGGTCCGATAAAGCGGATGCTATAGGACTGTTTCACTAGCAAAGACTGGAATATGTTCAGGGATTCTTTCAAAACATTGAGGAGTTCACCACATCAGTCACCAGCTTCAATAATAAAAGCAGGAAGTACCAGTGACTCAATACGGAAGTGGTCAGATGCTACGCTACGGGACTGTTTTGCTAGCACAGACTGGAATATGTTCCGGGATTCACCCAATGGCATTTTAAGAGTATACCACCTCAGTCATCGGCTTCATCAATAAGTGCATTGATGACGTCGTCCCCACAGTGACCGTATGTACATTTCCCAACCAGAAGCAATGGCTACAGGCAACATCCACATCGAGTTAAAGGCTAGAGCTGCCGCTTTCAAGGTACGGGACACTAATACCAAGACAGTCATGAAGCGGGTACGGCAAAAAATTGGGCATGGGCCCTCAGATCCTCAAAGTTCTACAGCTGCACCATCGAGAGCATGACTGGTTCTATCACTGCCTGGTATGGCAACTGCACGGCCCCTGACCGCAAGGCACTACAGGGGGCAGTGCATACATCCCAGTGCATTACTGTGGCAAAGCTTCCTGTTATCCAGGACTTCTATACCAGGCGGTATCAGAGGAAGGCCCACAAAATTGCCAAGGACTCCAGCCTCCTTAGTCAAGACTGTTCTCTCTGCTACTGCACAGCAAGCCATAAGACTCTTGAACAGTTAATCAAATGGCTACAAGGACTACTTGGATTGTCCCCACCCCTCATTTTACGCTGCACAACATTCTCCAGTGAAGTCGTTAATGTAAAAGCCTCTGCCAATTCTTGCGATTTCAATATTACAATTCACTTGACTTTATCATAATGTTATTTGACACAAGAATTGTAATTACAATGCTGCTTACCGCCACATGCTCTCCTTACCACATTGAGGCATTTTGAAAATGTAACTTTTTCAGGGACAATACTGGATGTCAAACCTTACAGTATTGTAGCTGGTGTTGTGCTCTCCAGCATTCCCTTTCACTCTTACATAAGGGGAGGGGGGGGGGGGGGGGGCAATTGCCAATTGTGTAACAATTGTGGGTACATTTTTATTTGGGATATGGCCTCACCTCCCAAACACTCCCCACTGAGCCAGAAAGGTCAGATCATCCACAGAGATCGCCCGGACAGGGGATAGGGAGGCAGACGAGGGTAAGGGGGAGGGTGGTTGGCAGGGGTATGGGGGTGGACAGCGGGACAGGGGGTAGAGGGGTTGAAAGGGCATAGCTATGGGTGGACATGGGCTAGCTAGGAAGCAGACAAGGAGGAGGGTGCAGGGGATTGGACGCACACGACTGGGCTTGGTTTTCCCCATGCAAAAAGCAAAATAACATGCAGTGAGCAAAATAACATTTGAAATAGCCGGTACGGCATATTATATTTTCCAAGGCAAGTTTGCACATACAATAGTGTCACTACTTCATGTCCTATACTTACAGTAGATACCCTCTCGCTCCTTCTCTCTTTGCCCCTTATCTCGCACACAGACACAAACACATGCGCTCACTTGCGCACACACCGTGATGCTCGAGAAATTATGATGAATTAAGATGTGAGATCAGGTATGATTCATTAGTCTCTCTTTGTGTGTGTGTTGTGTGTGTGTGTGTTGTAGGGCCCTATTCTGTCAGTGGAACAATCTGCTCCTCATGGTATATAATCCAGGCTACCAGTCAGTTGCCTCTCGGGGATTACTACCAGATACAGCTCTCCTAGCACTGACACACAAACACACCCATGCTCGCACACACACACACACACACACACACACACACACTCACTCTCATACAGCGCATTACTGTAAGATATTAATAGAACAAGACCACACCACCTTAACCCCAAGACAGTTTTCAAGGTGGTGGCATAACAAAAATGCATATGCACACGCACGCACACACACATACACAAACAAACACCCGCAATCTATGTAAGTTTAAACTGGCAACAAGAACTCAACCAACACATGTTTGACTACAGCAACAGGTAGTGCAGGTAATGGACTGTGTATTTTTTGTGTATAAACTTGTGTGTTTTGGACTCTGCAATATTATAACTAATGTCTATGTATGGTGTTAAGGTCATTGCAAATGTGTGTTACTTAATGTGTGTTCAGTTGTTTGTGTACACTGAGCATCAGGCTGCCTCTCACTGTCAATGCAGTTCTTCGGGAGCGGACGAGCGCATAGTCTGCAAATGCCAACTACATTGACACAGACAGAAAGGGAGAAAAAGAAACAGAGAGAGGGAGGTTGAGAGGGGGCAGTGAGTGCGCAAGAGAGAACTGCAGCAGAACTGGATCAGATAGATAGACAGAAAGAAGACGGGGGGTGACTGTATGGATTGGACAAGGTTGGGGGAAACGTCGATTTAAACGAGTGGACCCCTCCAGAGAGGGAGAGACCCTCAAAGATTGTTTCCGACCGGAATATCATGCTTTTTTCTTTGCATAAAATTGTTACCTAGAGAGGTTACCATTGGGGGTTCTGGTCCTTTCCAAAGAGCTACTTCCCTTCCCAATTTTCCCATACCTATTTCTGAAAACGAGAGCACACAGAAAGAACCCAGGGCACCTATCGAGTGCGTCTTGGTGGAACAGGTGTTTTGTTGTGCAGCGATACGGTCCCTGTCCTGTCACTTCGTTGTGTAGACACATTTTCTGAACTGCGAAAGAGACCAGTGACGACCAGGAATGATCGAGATGAAGAACCTCAGCGGGTTTTTCCGGTTCTGCCTCACTCGGATGGAGTGGTTCTACCCATAAAGGATCTGAAGAGAATTAGCCAGAACCCAGCAGAGAACATGCTACAGTTTGGCTAAAGAACCTTAGCAAGCAGAGAGGGAACTGGAAAACCTCTGTACCAGAGCAGTTGGAGAAAGGGAACTTTAACTGGAACAAATAGGGATCATCACAAGGTAAGCAGCTGGACGATCAGACTGGCATTGATTGACACCTGTAATGGAATTAATTCACCACCTATTTCTTCAACAGCTGTCTAGTGCAGATTAGTTACCCTGAAAATCTGACAATTTGCGTTTTGGATGTAGTCTACATTCTCTGTTAAAATAAGTTGTTGTACAGACCTACACGTTTATAATCAGGTTATGATAAACATGCATATTGTTCTGAGGGCCGTAAAGAGTCAGAGAGGAGTCTAACAGAACAGTATGGATATTCATATCTCTGGTATGGTTCGATGCTGGCATCCTAGCAACTGTATTTAGCAGCCTGCTGTTTATCTTGGACATAACGCATTGAAACTGGGGCAACATGCTTAAGCTGTTGTTAAACTGTTCTGAACCTGCATGGGTCTAATGGGAACACACAGACCATTGAGGGGGACAAAGCTTGAATTCATAGTCACATACAGGTACATATATCTAGGCTATTAGTAAAGAGTCATTCTCCTCTCACTAAACAGTCTAGCCTAGACAATTATACTATGAATGAATGTTTCAAAGGCAATCATTATCAGTAGCTGGAGGAATTAGATTCTTCCTGGGAGAAATGTTATATTTTTTGTATTTTGCCAAGTAAAATATATTGAACATTTATAACATTTAAAATAAGCTGTTTGATCCAAATATAGTTTTAATTAAGTACCTGAAAATACCTTGTACCAGCACTATATGCACAATTGCGTCCAGTAAATACACACGTTTTGAGGTCCAATCATATAGTGCACGCATACTCATCATTGTGTCTATTCCTAGGTGTCAGCTGGTCTGAATGGGGATTCAGTTCAAATCAATGACAGAAATAGCCATGCTTCCATTTAGTCATTTATTGTACTTTTTAGTTTTAGTTGATCATCTGGTGAAAATGTACGATTACTGAATCACTGTATAGATTGAGATCAACAAGGTGGTTTATTTGGAGTGTATTTGATTCAGGGCAAAACTTACCCCATGAGCCTTTTCTGGATGTCTTTCATTTACAACACATTGTACATAATGATTACTAGTTCAAATAGACAAGTATTTACTTGACAGGTTTTTCAGATACTCACAAACGTAAGTGGAATTCATTACATACAGCTACAAAATATTTGAGACCTTCACAGAAGTTAAAATCATTGTAAAATGTCTGTTTCTGTTTCATACAATTAACATTTAATGAGTGGGCCACTTCACATTTCACCATATTCAATATGACTTGTAGGTGTTTTTTTGGACAGTTAAATTAGCGTGTGTCTGTTACTGTCTGTCATCACCACCATCTGACACCCTATCAAGACCAGTGCTGTGCTCTCTTTCCCTCTTAGTCTACAGCAATAGCAGCACACACATGTAAACCCCCTTCCGCCTTTCTCCCTCCCTCCCGTTTCAGTTTCTGCCCCAAACCTGCCAGTTTCCAACACCAGCCGGCCAGTCACAAGCCTCCGAGCACCTTGGCGTGAACACCTTCCTAACGAACCAATCATGTTTCTGTGCACGGCGGTGGAAAACCTGTCAATTAGACAATGATACTTCCAAGCTATGAACTATGGGCACACCTGGATTGTACAATATTTGGACCCTATTCAGTCCCGCTTTTAATGGCGTTCAGCTTATAAAAAGGGTGTCATGTTAGTCACATTACACCTAATCTCTTTCCCAGACACTTCTGCCCAAGTGCAGAAGAAGTCTGGTGGACCAACACATCAAACTTGGCCTTCATTAGTTAGGGTTAGGTTTAAAATAAGTTTAAGTAGATGAACTGTAGAAATGGGCAGGGTTTAGCAATAACTAGGACTTTTTGGACTGTTAAGTAGTGACGATAACAAATACTTTGGTCCGTAAGGTCACTAACATAGAAGTCTATGGTCACTCCCACTAAGGCCAACTTTGAATGGTTGATATCCCAGGCTTATAAACGCAGCAAAAAAAGAAACGTCCTCACTGTCAACTGCGTTTATTTTCAGCGAATTTTAACATGTGTAAATATTTGTATGAACATAACAAGATTCAACAACTGAGACATAAACTGAACAAGTTCCACAGACATGTGACTAACAAATGGAGAAATGTGTCCCTGAACAAAGGGGGGGGGGGGGGGGGTAAATATCAAAAGTAAGTAATTATCTGGTGTGGCCAACAGCTGCATTAAGTACTGCAGTGCATCTCCTCCTCATGGACTGCACCAGATTTGCCAGTTCTTGCTGTGAGATGTTACCCCACTCTTCCACCAAGGCACCTGCAAGTTCCAGGACATTTCTGGGGGGAATGGCCTTAGCCCTCACCCACCGATCCAACAGGTCCCAGACGTGCTCAATGGGATTGAGATCCGGGCTCTTCGCTGGCCATGGCAGAACACTGACATTCCTTTCTTGCAGGAAATCACGTACAGAACGAGCAGTATGGCTGGTGGCATTGTCATGCTGGAGGGTCATTTCAGGATGAGCCAGCATGAAGGATACCACATAAGGGAGGATGCGTTCAGCGTTGAGATTGCCTGCAATGACAACAAGCTCAGTCCGATGATGCTGTGACACATCGCCCCAGATCATGACAGACCCTCCACCTCCAAATCGATCTCGCTCCAGAGTACAGGCCTCAGTGTAACGCTCATTCCTTAGATGAGAAACGCGACTCCGACCATCACCCCTGGTGAGACAAAACCGCGACTCGTCTGTGAAGAGCACTTTTTGCCAGTTCTGTCTGGTCAAGTGACGGTGGGTTTGTGCCCATAGGCAACGTTGTTGCCGGTGATGTCTGGTGAGGACCTGCCTTACAACAGGCCTACAAGCCCTCAGTCCAGCCACTCAGCCCATTGCGGACAGTCTGAGCACCGATGGAGGGACTGTGCGTTCCTGGTGTAACTCGGACAGTTGTTGCCATCCTGTACCTGTCCCGCAGGTGTGATGTTCGGATCTACCGATCCAGTGCAGGTGTTACACATGGTCTGCCACTGCGAGGATGATCAGCTGTCCGTTCTGTCTCCCTTTAGCGCTGTCTTAGGCATCTCACAGTACAGACATTGCGATTTATTGCCCTGGACACATCTGCAGTCCTCGTGCCTCCTTGCAGCATGCCTAAGACACATTCACACAGATGAGCAGGGACCCTGGGCATTTGTCTTTGTGTTTTTCAGAGTCAGTAGAAAGGCATCTTTAGTGTCCTAATTTTTCACAACTGTGACCTTAATTGCCGACCGTCTGTAAGCTATTAGTGTCTTAACCACCGTTCCACATGTGCATGTTCATTAATTGTTTATGGTTCATTGAACAAGCATGGGAAACAGTGTTCAAACATTTTACATTGAAGATCTGTGCTGTTAATTCGTAAAAATCCAAATATCTTTGAAAGGCGGTCCTGAAAAAGGGACGTGTCTTTTTTTTGCTGAGTTTGTACTGTGTATTCAATAGCCTGCGGACAACGTTACACCAATAAACACTTACCTTGAACCCCCAACCTAATGAAATTGAAAGTGTCTCCCCAGTGCACAAACATGCACACAACAAACATTTGCCATACCGCGCAATACTGAGCCCAGTCGTGTCATTGACACATTCACCCAATCCCCTGCTGAAAGATCAGCCACAAAATATTGGCACCATTGTAACAGGTTGTAATCAATCTCTGGTCTCCACCATGGGAACAGAAGAGGAATATCTGGTGTGGTAGTCTCAGGTTAGACTACTCCAAATCAACTTGGTTCTGACACACACACACAAACACAAGCTTTGCAGGTCCATCAACCCATTTAAATACCTCTCACACCCTACAGTAACCTGTGGATCATGAGAGAACCTTCATAAATCAGCCTAACTGCCTATTTGGTTCCAAGCTTCAACTAACAACAAAGAAAGTTAGCAGGTCTGTTAGGAAATGCCTTTGTCACACCATCTGGATAAAGGCATATCTGTGCTGTGCCAGAAACTCTACAGTACATGAGAAGATGGGTAACTCCATTCAATTAGTATATTCCTCTTTCATTTACAAATCTTATGTGACTGAGACATGGCTGTATCTAGGGGGATGTGTATTTAGCTGAGCTAGCTAGCAATTACTTTGAAGTCACCAAAATTATTAGAAATAACGATTGAGGTAGCTACAGTATGTAATCTACTTCAACGCTTAACTACGACAAACTAATTTAAATTACAATAAAGGTCTGTTTTTCACTGTTCAGTGGCAGCACAATACAGGACATTTGATTTGCAAACTCATCACATGATCCGTGTCTTGTTAGCAACACTAAAAAAGTACTTCCGGGTCAGGAATTTCAGAAATGTTCCATATAAAAGCCTCCCACTTAATAGTAGAAGTGTCTAACCATTCATGATAAAAAAACAGTTGTGCCCTTGTATATGTAGTGGAAATGTCCTGTATTTACCAAATCATGAGAGCAAACCACACACAAGTCAGAGTTATCATAAAGTTCATCTTTAATTATATGAGCTCCATCACAACCCTGTGACTCTCAGATCAATTCAGTGTCTATAAATGAATTCTCTGAGAGTGCTTCAAAACAGTTCTTAGTATCATTTATAGCCAAGACACACCCATCTCAACTCACATGACGACTAACAGATCTTAGGAATATTACAAAGGAAGACTTTACTTGAGAGAGGAGTATTCCATAGCCAGACAGCATTAGCTATGAATTATCGTTCAGTTTGCTCTCCTAAAATGAGGTTCTACTTCTCGTTCTTGGTACAACATAGTACCAAGACATTAGGATATATATCAATTGTCATTTTAGACACTCCCATTGACTGGCACAGTGACTGGCACACAGACATTGTGGAGCCAAGAGATAATGGGTTCCCCCTCAATCATCCCTTCACATGGTTTAAAAGATATGTTTACAAGCTTGACCTCTCCCCTCTCTACGGCCCAAGTAACTGACCCCATGACAGAGAAAGGATAACTGCAAATGGCCACCACTATAGTACAACAAGATACATTCTATTTGAGAAGTAACTCACAAGCATTTAATGAAAATAAAACATCTTATCTATGTTACCCAACATATATTTGCTTAAAGCAGGAACTATTCTGGGTGCAGCAGTAGAAGTATGTGAATACTCAGTAGGGTCTGTAGAATGTATACATGGTGTCATTTCATGGAGCTCTGAATAATACTAATAATCTGAGTGCTGCTGACATTTTACTCCACCTATTCCACTGGCGGCTGCATCACATCACGTGCACTTGCTGCACTACAGAAAACCTGCTAACAAAACAGTGCAGGGCATGCTCACTATATTAAAGGGCAACTACACTCAAATCTAAGTTTCTTAGACCTCAAAAGTCATCCCCTGATGTGGTTTAAGCATTGTTGTAAACAAAGAATCCAATTTTGTTGTTTTTCTATTAAATGAGTGTGAAAGAAATTGGGTAAACCAGAAAAAATGGGGGAGGTCCGAAACCTGGATAAACAAAACCAAGAAAACGGAATTTGGGAAAAAACAGAAGTAAGCAAACCTAAACCGATTTTAAAAGGTCCTCCCAACGTTTTTTGGGGGGACGTTGAGGTCAGGTCCAATATTGACTATTTACCCAAGAGGGAAAGGGGTTGGGCCATGCTAGAAATGTTTTTGTGAAATATAATATATACAATTTTGCAGACACTTTTATCCAAAGCGACTTAGTCATGCGTAAATACATTTTCACGTATGTGTCGTCCGTGAATCGAACCCAATGTCCTGGCGTTGCAATGCACTACCAAGATGCATAACAGGGTTAAGAATGCTTTGTGAAGCCTCAATTTAACATGATTTATAAGGCCTTTATTAAGCGGTGCATTTGCCACCCTTTATAAAGCACATGTTTATGTCACATTTGACAAAGTGGGTTATGTCACACAGTTATGCAACATTTATGAACCCTTTAAAGCATGGCATACAGTTATAGATTTGTAACACGTATGTAGTATTTATGAAGACTTTATGAAGCCTCTATAAGCTGCACGCAATTTAAAGCGGGACCCATTATTCTTTTAAAAATTATTCAAGCACTGACAAGTTGGTTGTTGATCATTGCTAGACAGACATTTTCAAGTCTTTCCATAGATTTTCAAGATGATTTACGTCAAAACTGTTACTAGACCACTGTAACTAGACCACTCCAATGCAGTGTTGGGCGTTGGGACAGTAATCGAATGGTTGCTAGATTGAATCTCCGAGACAAGGTAAAAAATCTGTCGTTCTGCCCCTGAACAAGGCAGTTAACCCACTGTTCCTAGGCCGTCGTTGAAAATAATGATTTTTTCTTAACTGACTTGTCGAGTTAAATAAACCAAACTCCAGTTGCCGTCAGAAAATATTCATACCCCTTGACTTATTCCACATTTTGTTGAGTTACAGTTTCAATTCAAAATCAACTGAATATAATTTTGTCTCACCCTTCTAACTCCATAATTACAAAATGAAAACATGAGTTTAGATTTTTTTTTTACATTTATTGAAAACTAAATACATAAATATCTAATTTCCATAAGTATTCACACCCCTCATTCAGTACATGTTAGAATCACCTTTGGCAGCGATGACAGCTGTGAGTCTTTCTGGGTAAGTCTTTAAGAGATCTACACACCTGGATAGTACAATATTTGCACATGATTCTTTATAATTTCCGTCAAATTGGTTATTGATCATTGCTCGTCAGCTATTTTTAAGTCTTGCCATAGATTTGAAGCCAAATTAAGTAAAAACTGTATGTAAGCCACTCAGGAACATTCAATGGCGTCTTGGTACGATACTCCAGTGTATATTTGGCCTTGTTTTGGTTATTGTCCTGCTGAAAGGTGAATTTGCCTCTCAGTGTCAATTGGAAAGCAGACTGAACCAGATTTACCTTGAGGATTTTACCTGTGCTTAGCTCTATTCCATTTAACTCCCTAGTCCTTGCTGATGACAAGCATACCATGATGCTTGAAAATAAGAAAAGCGGTACTTAGTGATATGTTGTGTTGGATTTGCCCCAAATATAATGCCTTGAATTCAGGACATAAATTTCATTTATTTGCCAAATTTTTCAGATAGTAGCAAACAAGATGCATGTTTTGGAATATTTTTTTTCCATACAGGCTTCCTTCTTTTTAGTCTGTCATATAGGTTAGTATTGTGGAGTAACTACAATATTGTTGATCCATCCTCAGTTGTCTCGAATCATAAGTATTAAACTCTGCAACTGTTTTAAAGTCCCCATTGGGATATCCCTGTGAGTTAGGAAGGATGCCTGTATCTTTGTAGTGACTGGGTGTATTAAAACCTCTTAGGGACACCTGTCGACAACATCCGGTGAAATTGGAGAGTGCTAAATTCCAATTACAGCATCGTAATATTAAATATTCATGAACATATAAGACACTTGTATAATTTAAAAGCCTAACTTCTTGTTAATCCAACTGTGTTGTAATATTTTAAAAAGGCCTACCATGTGATTATCTGTGGACAGCGCCCCACATCAAAATATTTTTTCTGTAGTATGATCTAAAATAAGGACGCGCAACAACAAGGTTCTAGCTCCAGCCTGTTTATTAACCTAACCCTCGCATATCGTACATAGGTACGGATACCCCCAAGGGACATCCTACTACATCTTCCCCTCTCCCATGAACAAGAACTCAACATGCATAACCACTGAAGCATAACTGAAATGTAATTTGTAAACCAGTATTATTCTCTAACATGCTACTTCCCATCCTGAAACAGTATGAAAGCATTAAATCACACAGTATGAACATGAACTTAGATACAGTCTCTTTTTGCTGGGTATGTTCCCCAGCAGTATGTTTTCTCTTCACGTAACATAGTCTTTCAGCCACTCTGGTGGCTTCACATCCCTTTTTGGGAGCGATTGTGGCTCTGTGAGCATTCTCTCTCCTTCACCCTCTTTTTGTGCATTTTCTGTGGCCTCAGTCTGTGTGGCTGGTAGATGTGGAAGAGCTCTAAGGTGTGTTTTGTTCCTTCGTACCTCTTCCGAGCCTGTGTCCACCACATAGGAGCGTGGGGCATCCGCTTTCCTCAGCACTATTGCTGGTGTACCACCACCCCACCTGTAGCACGCGCTCCAGCAGGTTATTCTCTCTGGTCACCCCCAAAACCAATTCTTTCTTTGGCCGCCTCTCCTTCCAGTTCTCTGCTGCCAATGACTGGAACGAACTACAAACATCTCTGAAACTGAAAACACTTATCTCCCTCACTAGCTTTAAGCACCAGCTGTCAGAGCAGCTCACAGATTACTGCACCTGTACATAGCCCACCTATAATTTAGCCCAAACAACTACCTCTTTCCCTACTGTATTTATTTTATTTGAATATTTATTTATTTTGCTAATTTGCACCACATTATTTTTATTTCTACTTTGCACATTCTTCCACTGCAAATCTACCATTCCAGTGTTTTACTTGCTATATTATATTTACTTTGCCACCATGGCCTTTTTTTTGTATATAGACTTGTTTCTACTGTATTATTGACTGTATGTTTGTTTTACTCCATGTGTAACTCTGTGTCATTGTATGTGTCGAACTGCTTTGCTTTATCCTGGCCAGGTCGCAATTGTAAATGAGAACTTGTTCTCAACTAGCCTACCTGGTTAAATAAAGGTTAAATAAATAAATAAATAAAAGTGTCTTTGAGTTCGTAATAGACACACGTTGACCTTCGGTCAGCTCTGGCCTCTCCGTAGCACGGTGTCTCCGATTAAAGTCTCCAGTGTGCGTTTGTTTCAGCCGTTTGTCCCTCTCAACGAAGGCCTTCCTGTTAGGCCATCAAGGTTTAAGCTGAGCCGGCAAGACAGGCAATGAGGAATGCAGCCTTCTGCCTATCTGGAGCTCGGCAGACGACGGCCCATGATGCAGTGGTGTAACTCTGTAAGCTAACAGAGCCCTGTATGGATCCTTGTTCTTTTTCAGCAGTCCCTTGACTGTTTTCACAGCTCTCTCTGCCTCACCATTACTCTGTGCATGGTAGGGGCTACTGGTCACATGTGTGAAGTCATGTTCTGCGGCAAAAGCAGGGGGAGTGTTATCTGTAACCAGGACCTCAGCGATCCCTTGCCTGGAAAACAATTACTTTATAACACCAGCTGATGTGGTTATGGGTGTCTTTGCTATTTCAATGTATCTTGAGTAGTAATCTACCACTAGCAGATAAGTGTCATTTTTCCAATAGAACATATCTGCCCCTACCTTTTGCCATGGCCGTTTTGGCAGCTCCGTTGCCATCACTCTGTCTAGCATTTCTGGTTGTAGAGTCTCTGGGATAACTATCCGTTGTCCTTTCATGAGAAGGTCTCCATTACAGTGGAAGTCACTTTGGTGCACCCAATAGGGCTTCATCAGCTGAGGCAGTTCCTCCTGCCTGGGCCATCCCCTTTTGCACTGCTGCACTATCTGTCGGCAGATGTGGTCTCGTTGTTGCTCCTCTGCAATCTGCTGCAGTTTGGTCTGAGGTGCAGGTAGGCTGTCCCTTATTGCATTAATGGACACCTGTACCTCAACCTCTAGACATTGCTCCTCCTCTGATAATGGACGTTTAATTGGGGCCCTTGAGAGTGCATCTGCTGTGATCTGTGCCTTCCCTGGCACATACACCATCTGGTAGGTGAACCTCAGTAATCTGAGGCGGAAGCGCAGAACTCTGGGAGGCAAGTCGTCCAGTGCTTTTGTCCCTAACTGAGCCAACAGTGGTTTGTGGTCAGTCTCTGCTGTAAACTGCAGGCCAATAAGGTATTGGCTGAGCCTTTCACATGCCCATGTGATAGCCAACGCCTCCTTCTCCACTTGAGCATACCTTTGCTCTGTGTCGGATAAGCTTCGGGAGATGTAAGCTATTCGACGCCACTCCATGTTGTCCTGCATCTTTGTGAGGACCGGCCCTAGCCCAAAGGATGATGCATCTGCTGATACTTTTGTCTTAGCGTGGGGACGGTACTGGACCAGCACTCTCTGTGAGGCCAGGTCTCCTTTGACTTTGTCAAACGCGACCTGTTGCATGTGACCCCATGACCAGTCATTCTCTTTGGCTAGTAAGTCTCTCAGAAGTTTGGTTGTATCTGAGAACTGTGGGAGGAACTTACCCACATATGTGGCCATGCCTAAGAAGGTCCTGACTTCAGCCACATTCTGGGGTCTGGGCATATCTGTGATGGTGCTGATCTTCTCCGGGTCCAGCTCTATTCCAGCTGCACTGATTTTGTGTCCCAATTTTTCATTGAGTGTCAGACCAGTCTCCTGGAGTCGGGTCAGAACTGCTGTGAGCCTTACATCATGTTCTGCTCTGTCCCTTCCGCACACGAGCACATCGTCCGCGTGGACTATGACGCCACTCAGCCCATCCAACAGCTGGGACATGCGTCTTTGGAAATGCTCAGGACCAGAAGCGATTCCAAATGGCAAAACAGTAATGGCCAAACGGAATTTGTTCTTAACTGACTTGGCTAGTTAAATAAAGATAACATTAATAAAAATGAAATGCTTCACGGTGGGAACCGCACATGCGAAGATTATCCGTTCACCTACTCTGCGTCTCACAAAGACACGGCAGTTGGAACCAAAACTCTCAAATTGGACAGATTTCCACCAGTCTAATGTCCGTTGCTTGTGTTTCTTGGACCAAGCAAGTCTCTTCTTATTATTGGTGTCCTTTAGTAGTGGTTTCTTTGCAGCAATTCGACCATGAAGGCCTGATTCACGCAGTTTCCTCTGAACAGTTGATGTTGAGATCTGTCTATTACTTAAACTCTAAAGCATTTATTTGGGGTGCTATTTCTGAGGCTGGTAACTCCAATTAATTTATGCTCTGCAGCAGAGGTAACTCTGGGTCTTCCTTTCCTATGGCAGTCCTCATGAGAGCCCGTTTCATCATAGCGATTGGGTTTTGTGACTGCACTTTACTGTCATCATTGGCAGCTCTATGGTGAGAAACATATCGGATCCCGGCGCAAAAACCTTGTGCTTTCTCAGAGGATGATTTCCTAGAGGATGATTACATTACAAGGCTGCTTCCTACCATTCTACGACAGCTGCCAGGGGCTGATTCTGTCATAGTTCATGTGGGGTCAGATTACATTAGGAAGGCTAGCTCGGAACTGCTGAAACTGGATTTTAGAAAACTGAATCTAGCTTTAAAAGACTACAAAATAGGCAAATTATTTCAGTCCCTGTACCATTACTGGCTACGAAAGATTCTGCAGGCTACTGGCATTACACATCTGGCTAAAAGACTACGGTAGCTCTGTTGGCATAACTTTTACAGAGTCCATCCAAATCACCTTGGTGCCTGGACCTTGTCCACCCATTTCAAGGCCTCGTTGAGACAGTTATTTAAGATAATCCCTACCATTGTGTCTCTGGGTTATCGTTCACCCTGCACCCTCAGCTCCAACATAAACATAACTGTCTGGTCTACCTCTGCTAAAGATTTTGACTAGGCAAGTCAGATTCAAATTCTTATTTACAATGACAGCCTACCGAGGAACCGTGGGTTAACTGCCTTGTTCAGGGGCAGAACAACAGATTTGTACCTTTTCCGCTCGGGGATTCAATCCAGCAACCTTTCCGTAACTGGCCCGACGCTCTAACCATTAGGCTACCTACCGCCTCCTAGTAAAGCAATAAAAACTATCAAGAATCTCCGAAAAGCTCCCACATGTAACATATATATGTAGTCTAAGTAACCAGGTTACTTACATATACTGACCATCTCTGAAAGCAATTAGATGATACCGTGGTAGCAATACATGGTTACATCTTCAGAAAAGACACTAATGCCAATGGGGGTGGGGTTGCAGTTTATATTCAGAGTGATATTCCTGTAAAGCGGTCCCGTGTAGCTCAGTTGGTAGAGCATCGCACTTGCAACACCAGGCTCGTGGGTTTGATACACACAAGGGACCAGTGGGAAAAAAAGTATCAATGTATACTCACTACTACAAGTCGCTCTGAATAAGAGCATCTAACTGACTAAAATGTCAAGTTTAGAGAGGATATCATGTAAAAAATCCCGTGGAAGTAATATGGCTTCAGGTTCACCTGCCTCACCTAAAGCCTATTCTTGTGGGAAGTTGCTAAGCCCACCAAGTGCTAACAGTCATTATCTGGTTAATATGTGTGAAATGCTTGATAATAGAGGTCGACCGATTATGATTTTTCAACACCGATACTGATTATTGGAGGACCAAAAAAGCCGATACCGATTAATCGGCCGATTTATTTATAATAATGACAATTACAACAATACTGAATGAACACTTATTTTAACTTAATATAATACATCAATAAAATCAATTTAGCCTCAAATAAATAATGAAACATGTTCAATTTGGTTTAAATAATGCAAAAACAAAGTGTTGGAGAAGAAAGTGAAAGTGCAATATGTGCCATGTAAGAAAGCTAACATTTAAGTTCCTTGCTTGGAACATGAGAACATATGAAAGCTGGTGGTTCCTTCGGAGTCTTCAATATTCCCAGGTAAGAAGTTTGAGGTTGTAGTTATTATAGGAATTATAGGACTATTTCCCTCTATATACCATTTGTATTTCATTAACCTTTGACTATTAGATGTTCTTATAGGCACTTTAGTATTGCCAGTGTAACAGTATAGCTTCCGTCCCTCTCCTCTTTCCTCCCTGGGCTCGAACCAGGAACACAACGACAACAGCCAACCTCGAAGCAGCGTTACCCATGCAGAGCAGGGGAAACAACTACTTCCAGGTTCAGAGAGAGTGACGTTTGAAACGCTATTAACGTAGGCTAACTAGCTAGCCATTTCACTTCGATTACACCAGCCTCATCTCGGGAGTTGATAGGCTTGAAGTCATAAACAGCGCAATGCTTGATGCACAATGAAGAGCTGCTGGCAAAACGCACGGAAGTGCTGTTTGAATGAATGTTTACGCGCCTGCTTCTGCCTACCATCGCTCAGTCAGATACTTAGATACGTGTATGCTTGTATGCTCAGACAGATTATATGCAATGCAGGACACGCTAGATAATATCTAGTAATATCATCAACCATGTGTAGTTAACTAGTGATTATGATTGATTGTTTTTTATAAGATAAGTTTAATGCTAGCTAGCAACTTACCTTGGCTTACTGCATTCGCGTAACAGGTAGGCAGGCTCCTTGTGGAGTGCAACGAGAGAGATGCAGGTCGTTATTGCGTTGGACTAGTTAACTGTAAGGTTGCAAGATTGGATCCACCGAGTTGACAAGGTGAAAATCTGTCATTCTGCCCCTGAACGAGGCAGTTAACCCACCGTTCTTAGGCCGTCATTGAAAATAATGTGTTCTTAACTGACTTGCCTAGTTAAATAAATATTAAAGAATGGTGTAAAAAAATATTAAAATAAATAAAATAAAAAAATCTGCAAAATACAGATTTCCGATTGTTATGAAAACTTGAAATCGGCCCTAATTAAATCGCCCATTCCGATTAATTGGTCGACCTCTACTTGATAATGCATGGTCTATATTTTCTGGGTGACTGAAATATTGACTGGCTTTCATCAAGCTGTCCACTCAAAAAAATGCTGAACTTCAAATCATTGCCTGCAACCTGGTTCAGGTTATCAGTCAACCTACCAGGGTATTTACAAACAGCACAGGAATGAAATCATCCACATTTTTAACGCTCACATCTTTACTAATGCTGCAGAAATATGCTCTGAAGCAGTATCCACATCCGTAGGATGTATTGACCATAATTTGGTAACCATATGTAGGAAAACCAAAATTCCAAATGTTTTGTAGTGATTCCTGTGTTGACGATGTAAATAATATTTGCTGGACTCTGTGTAATGAGGAGCAACCAGACACTGCACTTGACGCATTTAGTTATTATTAGTTAGTTATTCCAGCTACTAATAAGCATGCACCCATTAAGCAATTACTGTGGATCGATGAGGAATTGAAAAATTGTGTGGTTGAGAGGGATGAGGCAAAAGGAACGGCAACATTGTCTGGCTGCACAGCTAATCTTCAAACATACTGTCGTTTGAGAAATTGTGACTGAATAAAAATACAAATAAACTGTACAATGAAACAAAAATTAATGATATAAAGAATGATAGTAAAAAGCTTTGGAGCACCTTAAATTACATTTTGGACAAAGGTAAACTCAGCTCCATCCTTCATTGAATCAGATGGTTCATTCATCACAAAACCCACTGATATTGCCAACTACTTTAGTATTTTTTTTTTCATTGACAAGATTAGCAAACTTAGGCATGACATTCCAACAAACTCTGAACCTGCATATCCATTCATAACTGACCAAATTATGAAAGACAAGCATCGTAAGTGTGAAAATTGTCTATCAACAACAGCTAGCCACCTGGGTCTGACAACTTGAAAGGAAAATTACTGAGGATGATAGAGGACTATATTGCCACTCCTATTTTCCATCTCTTCATTCTAAGCCTACAGGAAAGTGTGTGTGCCCTCAGGCCTGGAGGGAAGCAAAAGTAATTCCGGTACCCAAGAATTGCAAAGCACCATTTGGTTTGAGGCAGTAATCAGCCTGCTAACAACTCTAAGTAAACTTTTGGAAATAATTGAAATAAATTACCCATAACTCCACCTAGACAACAACATAGGCCTAGGACTATACATCCTTTAAATAAATAAGAACTATACCACTTAAAAGCACATTACTCAACACTAGTGAGACTCATGTCGACTAGGGTGGGCCTACTGTATATCAAAATATGACGTGACTCGCCACCAATTACATAGAGGGTTGGAGGATTCTAAATTAAAACCAAAAGCCACCTCATGGCCCTCCCGGTGGCGGCCGGCACGGGTATCGAACCTACATCTGTAGCAACGCATTTTGCACCCCGGAGCCCCCATCCACGAAGTATCAAAATACAGAAAGGTGTTGGTAAAGATATTGTCCTTGTAATGATGGGGCGGTGAGTCGGAAGCAGGTGCAACGCTTTAATCAAACAAAACCAAGAACACAACACTAACATAAGGCAGAATGCCTTACCAACTGGTGAGTGAACATGGGAGAGTGACATATAAAGGGGAGGAAATGATGAAGGCAATTGAGTCCAGGTGTGAATCATAATGATTAACAGGTATGCGTAGTGATGAATCCCAGGACCAGTGGTTAGTACTCTGGCGATGTCGTACGCCGGAGGAGCAGGGGCAGACGTGACAGTCCTGCTAATAGCCTATGATTGGCTATTATAATACTGTACATGGTGTCCAGGTCAGGATAACCAACACATTTCTTTATTAAAGACTGTCAGAAAGAATGTAGGTACTTGCTTATTTTGATCCAAAGCCATGAATGAGTGAGTCACTCAGCTTTATGTAGGTGCCGGGCTATATGACTCGGTCATCAACTTGATAATATATAAGATATTTTGGAGGTAATTTCGTTTTTTTTTTTAAACAAAAGAGCGATTGTAATCTGAATAAAGGCCAAAATAATATTTGTAAAGACCAAAACATATATTTCTTAAATGCTAGGCAAGTTGTGCGCCTTCCCATGAAGGCCATAATATAGCTCTGCTAATAGCCATAATGGCACTGTACAACGTGACAGTGTGTGTTTTGAAAGAGTATTTTTATCATTATTTTATTAACAAAAGCATAAAGATGCTGATGAAGAAATACTGTACAGTATATTCTTTTACGTTTGGATAATAAAGCATTTTGAATATAAGCCACCTGCATTTGTTTTATTAGGCTACTGTGCAGTCTGACAAGTAAACATAGCCTGAACTACATACTGTAATAAACATGGGAAAGTGCCTAATTCCTTACATAAGGGAGAGCATGCCATGTCCAGACTTTCTTTGTGACTTCAAGTTCTCTAACTCTGTCTTTAATGCTTTTTAGGGTTGCATCAGTCATGGACAGAAACTTCTGAGACACAATAATAAAGATGAACAGCTGAGGTTCATTGGTAAGCAACATTTGCCTTGGGATCCATCCCAGTTGGTATTCTGGTATACTCGTGGTATCTCGCTTCGGTTACACATCCTTGGAATAGCAGAACAGCATAACGCTGTGCCTGGTGAGCAGTTGGTCAAGTTCTGTTGTCAGAAGAGGAATGTCAGGGTGAACTGACGACCAGACGAACCCGCCAGGTATGTTGACTCTGCCTGTCGGAGGTAAAGTTTCAGAGCTCACAGGTGTGTCTGGCATGGATTGTGACTCCATTACGTTCCTCACCCTCTTCAACGCGTCATTCTCCGCCTGATGCTCCGCCAATGCCGCCTGGCACTGGACCAATGCATCAGCTGTCGCCCGTATCTCTGCCCTCAGATAATGTTTCTCTTCTGCAGATCTGCCTTCAATGACTCGAGCTCGGTCTTCAAAGTTTGAATCTGATCCATGTGCACCTTCATCAGATGAGCAGAATGGTACTGCCCTAGGTAGCCATCAATTACAGTGGCCTATGATAGAAATGGTAGGTCAATTAAGAATTCAAAGTGACTCCAACACACATTCTGCGTACACATTAAGAATCTAGCAACCATGCGTTTTTTTTTCGGTGCGGCCCTTTGTCCACTGATTTCCACGGATAGTTGTCGGCATGTTTGTATGCTCTGCAAAATTATCGATTTTATTACACAGTATGCCTACACATTGATAGGCTATATATATATATTATTTTTTTAAGTGATCCTCTCAGCACCGTCTCATTTTCTCGTGGTTAGGGTCCTAACCTTGGAACGGGTAGCACCATAGAAAGAAGATGGCTTGTTGAAAACAATGTTCATTTTGTCTATTCTCTTTGGTCTGTTCTCTTTGGTCGCATATCATTTTCTTTAGATAAACAGCTCTTTTTTGAATGGTAACTATTTGTAGTTATTTTATTAACGAAAGCATAAAGATGTTGATGAAGAAATACTGTACTGCTGTTTTGAGTAGAAATGTAACACTTCAGAGTACTTAAGCATCAAATAAATTGCAGGTAGGGGGGATGTTCACACCTACAGTAGCCGAGCTTTAAAGAGTCTATTGCCTTGCTAATCGGGCTACAAGTATTTGGAAAACAAAATCAAAACTCCACCAGCTGTCCATCACTGCTGTAAATAAAAACCATAGCATCTTGTTTACATCTTGTTTACATTCCTTATTGTAACCACAATGTCACAAATAATTTGTTCCAATTACTTTTAGAGTTTAGGATTAATTTGATGAATATTATGGTGTTTATATTCTAATAAAAATGACAAACCCTTTGGATATCCAATAGGATGAATGGAAATATGACTCAACATGACGGTCGGGAGTACAGTACTGGTTTATTTAGCTAAAGAAGTGACACGTGGGAGACCGGGGTTCAATTCCCTGGTGGGGAGGAAGGAGTAGGCTGTCCTTGTAAGTAAGAATTTGTTCTTAATTGTCTTTCCTAGTTAAATAAAGGTTACACTAAGAGCCTAACATTTCTACACCCAAATTTTCAAATTCTAGTCTAACCAATACCATAACGGAGATTCAGTGAAAGTAAAAATCTCATTGATTTATCAAGACCTGTAATTCAGTGATCTTTATTCCCATAGTAATTTGTTATGGATCCATAACTAAATAAACATCGGCATTTTGAAAGAGTATTTTTATCATTTTATAAATGAAAGCATAAAGATGCCATTATTAATTGCATTGTTTTAGTTTGAACGTGCAGACTGGCACTAAGAACATAACAGTGGGAACGTTTCGCTAGTCAGCGCCATTATTAGCGCAATGCCCCTTAAAGTGTTGCCAGTGTGGCGCCAACACTTTGAGGGGCATTGCACCCCCCCCTTCCTCCTCCTCCCTTCCCCATGGGCCTGGTCAGTCTTCTGTGCACAGCACTGCAGCTCATCCCGTGCCCCCTGCCCTCGTGCCTTGAACCTTGCGTGCTTTCAGGGGATACAGCTGGAGAACTGCAAGGCAATCCCATTGTGCGCCACTCGGGAGCCATGACCAATATATATTGTCCATCTAATAACAGGGTTAATAATATATCTGTGAGAATATCCAATGGGCTTTTATATACTCATACATTAATAATAATATTAATAATAGCTTTGTTTAAAAAATAACAATATTTGAGATAATTTCATTTTGAAATAATTTAAAATGACAGAGGAAAAAGGCCATTCTTGAACATGGGGTGAGACGTTGTTACTAATTTGTAAATAAAGCCAGTTAGTTATAATTATTTATTTCTGTTTTTAGAGGGAGAGAAACCAAAAACCTACAGTCATCTCATGGATCTCCTACACAAGGCCAGCACAGGTTTTGAACCAGCATCTGTAGCAACACAGCTTATGTGTTGTATAACGTGACAGGTCGGGAGTGGCCTACAGTACTACAGTAAAAGCAAAATAATCCTAACAAAAGAAAATAATAAAAACCTTAGTGTAACAAAAGTTTTAGTAAGTAATACTGAAGTCGTGCACAATTATCAGTTTCTATTTAGGTTTATGTCACCCATTCATTGTCACTTAGAGACACAGTAGGACCCAAAAGCATAATCAGTGCTCTAACTCCCCCTTGCGCTGGTCTGGAGCAATGAAGTGGTGACGCAGGGCACCATACTAAACCCGCAGCATAACTCCACTTTTTGTAGAGCAACCACTGTAAGCAGAAACTCAAACAGGATGTACCCATGACAAGAACCATTCAACTCTGGTCTGACCAATCAGAATCCATGCTTCAAGATTGTTTTGATCACGCGGACTGGGAAATGTCCTTGGAAGCCTCAGAGAATAACATCGATTTATATGCTGACTGGGTGAGTGGGTTTATAAGGAAGTGCATTGAAGATGTTGAACACAATGTGACTATTAAAACCTACCCTAACCAGAAACCGTGGATAGATGACGGCATTCACGCAAAACTGAAAGTGCAAACCACCGCCTTCAACCATGGAAAGATGTCAGGGAATATGGCCGAATATTAACAGTGTAGTTATTCCCTCCACAAGGCAATCAAACATGCAAAATGTTGGCATAGGGACAAAGTGGAGTCGCAATTCAACGGCTCAGACTCAAGAAGTATGTGGAAGGGTCTCCAGGAAATGACGGACTACAAAAAGAAAACCAGCTACATCACGGACACCGATGTCTTGCTTCCAGACAAATTAAACACCTTTGCCCGCTTTGAGGATAATACAGTGCAACCGACGCGGCCCATGTGGCCGGTGTGAGTAAAACATTTAAATGCGTTAACCCTCGGAAGGCTGCTGGCCCAGACGGCATCCCAAGCCGCGTCCTCATAGCATGCACACACCAGCTGACTGGAGCCCCACAAGGGTGCGTGCTAAGTCCCCTCCTGTACTCCCTGTTCACCCGTGACTGTGTGGCCAAGCATGCCTCAAACTCAATCATCAAGTTTGCAGATGACACAACAGTAGTGGGCTTGAATAGCAACAACGACGAGACAGCCTACAGGGAGGAGGTGAGGGCACTCAGAGTGTGGTGTCAGAAAAACAATGTCTCACTCAACATAAACAAAACAAAGGAGATTAATGTGGACTTCAGGAAACAGCAGAGGGAGCACCCCCCCTAACCACATCAAAGGGACAGTAATGGAGAAGGTGGAAAGTTTAAAAAAAAAACTTTTTAAAGTTCCTCGGCATACACTTCACGGACAAACTGAAATGGTCCACCCACACAGACAGTGTGAGGAAGAAGGCGCAACAGCGCCTCTTCAACCTCAGGGGGCTGAAGAAATGTGGCTTGCCACCTAAAACCCTCACAAACTTTTACAGATGAACAATTTAGAGCATCCTGTTGGGCTTTATCACTGCATAGTACGGCAACTGCACCACCATCAACCGCAAGGCTCTCCAGAGGGTGGTGGGGTCTACACAATGCATCACTGGGGGCAAACTACCTGCCCTCCATGACACCTACAGCACCTGATGTTGCAGGAAGGCCAAAAGTTCACCAAGGATAACAACCAACCGAGACACTGCCTGCTCACCCCACTACCATCCAGAAGGCGAGGTCAGTACAGGTGCATCAAAGCTGGAATACAATATCGCAACACCACCAATAACACAGAGAGGCTGCTGCCTACATACGGACTCAAATCAATGGCCACTTTAATAAATGTATCACTAGTCACTTTAAATAATGCCACTTTAATGTTTACATATCTTACATTACTCATCTCATATGTGTATATACTCTAATTTATGCCATCTATTGCATCTTGCCTATGCTGCTCGGCCATCGCTCATCCATATATTTAGATGTACTGTACATATTCTTATTCCATCCCTTCACATTTGTGTATGAGGTCATTTTTGTGGAATTGTTAGTTTACTTGTTGGATATTACTGAACTGTCGGAACTAGAAGCACAAGCATTTCGCTACGCTCGCATTAACATCTGCTAACCATGTGTATGTTACCAATAAAATTAGATTTAATGTATGTGATATAAACATAAGTATATTTTCTGGGTGATTTAAATATTGACTGGCTCTCATCAAGCTGCCCACTCAAGAAAAAATGTCAAACTTTACCCGGGGCCTGCAACCTGGTTCAGTTTGTCAGTCAACCTACAGGGTATTTACAAACAGCACAGGAATGAAATCATCAACATGTTTTGATCACATCTTTACTAATGCTTGCTATGAAGCAGTATCCAAATTCATCAGATGAGGTGATCACAATATATACAGTAGCCATATCTAGGAAATTCAAAGTTCCCAAGTCTGGGCCTAATATAGTGTATAAGGGGTCATTTAAGAAGTTTTGTAGTGATTCATATGTTGATGATGTAAAGAATATTTGCTGGTCTGTGGTGTGTGATGAGGAGCAACCAGACGCTGGGCTAGACACATGATGAAATTGCTTATTCCAGTTAGTAATAAGCACACACCCATTAAGACAATGACTGTAAAAACAGTTAAATCCCGTTGGATTGACGACTAAATATAAAATTTAATGGTTGAGGGATGAGGCGAAAGGTATGGCAAATAAGTCTGTCAGCTCAACTGATTGGCAAATGTACGGCAAATGAAGAAATCATGTGACTAAACTAAATCAAATTAAACTATACTATGAAACAAAAATAAATGATATAATCAGATTCATCACCAAACCCATTGATATTGCCTACTACTTTGCTTATCTTGCCAATGAAAAAGTGATTAAACTTAGGTATGACATACCAGCAACAAATGCTGACACATCACATCCATGTATATCTGACCAAATGATGAAAGACAAGAATTGTACTTTAGAATTATGTAAAGTCAGTGTGGTGAATAGGTGATTTTTTTTTTTGTCTATTAACAATGACAAGCCACCGGGGTCTGACGATCTGGATGGAAAATGTAGGATAATAACTGACTACATTGCCACTCCTATTTGACACATCAATTTAAGCCTACTAGAAAGTGTGTGCCCTCAGCCTGGAGGGAAGCAAAAGTAATTCCGCTACCCAAGAATAGTAATGCACCCTTTACTGGCTGAAATAGCTGACCAATCAGCCTGTTACCAACCCTTAGTAATCTTCTGGAAAGAATTGTGTTTGACCAGATACAATGCTATTTCACAGTAAACAAATCGACCACAGAGTTTCAGCACGCTTATAGGGAAGGACACTCAACAAGCACAGCACTTAGACAAATGACTGATTGGCTGAGATAAATTAATGATAAAATGATTGTGGGATCTGTCTTGTTAGACTTCAGTGCAGCTTTTGACATTATCGATCATAGTCTGCAGCTGGAAAAACATATGTGTTATGGCTTTACACCCCCTGCTATAATGTGGATAAAGAGTTACTTGTCTAACAGAACGCAGAGGGTGTTCTTTAATGGAAGCCTCTCAAACATTATCCAGGTAGAATAGGGAATTCCCAGAGTAGCTGTTTAGGCCCCTTACTTTTTAAAATCTTTACTAACGATATGCCGCCAGTGTGTGTATGTATGCGGATGACAACACTATACACGTCCGCTACTACAGCTACTGAAATGACTGCAACACTTAACAAGGAATTTGCAGTTCATTTCGTAATGGGTAGCAAGGAATAAAGCTGAAATATTTCCAAATCTAAAAGCATTGTATTTGGGACAAATCATTCAACTAAACCCAGAACCTCTGCTACATCTCGTAATGAATAATGTGGGAATTCAGCAAGTTGAGGTGACTAAACTGCTTGGAGTAACCCTGTATTATAAAATGTCATGGTGAAAACATATTGATACAACAGTAGCTAAGTCTGTCCATAATGAAGCGCTGCTCTGCCTTCTTAACAATACTACCAATAAGGCAAGTCCTACAGACCCTAGTTTTGTCGCACATAGACTACTGTTCAGTAGTATGGTCAGGTGCCACGAAGAGGGACTTAGGAAAATTGCAGTTGTCTCAGAACAGGGCAGCACGGCTGGCCCTTAAAAGTACACAGAGAGCTAACATTAATGACATGCATATCAATCTCTCATGGCTCAAAGTGGAGGAGATTGACTTGACCACTACTTGTTTTGTAAGAGGTGTTGACAAGCTGAATGTGCCATCCTGTCTGTTTTAAAGTACTTGCACACAGCTCGGACACCCATGCGTACTCCACAAGACATGCCACCAGAGGTTTCTTCACAGTCCCTAAGTCCAGAACAGACTGAACAGGCGCACAGTACTACATAGAGCCATGACTACATGGAACTCTATTCCATAGGTAATTGATGCAAGTAGTAGAATCAGAGGAAAAAACGGGTAAAAATACACCTTATGGGACAACGAGGACTGTGAAGAGACACACACAAAAGGTACAGACTAGAGGTCGACCGATTCATCGGAATGGCCGATTAATTAGGGCCGATTTCAAGTTTTCATAACAATCGGAAATCGGTATTTTTGGGCGCCGCTTTGCCGATATTTTTTAAATATACCTTTATTTAACTAGGCAAGTCAGTTAAGAACACATTCTTATTTTCAATGACGGCCTAGGAACGATAGGTTAACTGCCTTGTTCAGGGGCAGAACGACAGATTTTCACCTTGTCAGCTCGGAGGATCCAATCTTGCAACCTTACAGTTAACTAGTCCAACGCAATAACGACCTGCCTCTCTCTCGTTGCACTCCACCAGGAGACTGACTGCCTGTTACGTGTATGCAGTAAGCCAAGGTAAGTTGCTAGCTAGCATTAAACTTATCTTATAAAAACAATCAATCATAATCACTAGTTAACTACACATGGTTGATGATATTACTAGATATTATCTAGCGTGTCCTGCGTTGCATATAATCTGACTGAGCATACAAGCATACAAGTATCTAAGTATCTGACTCAGGGGTGGTAGGCAGAAGCAGGCGCGTAAACATGCATTCAAACAGCACTTTTGTGCGTTTTTCCAGCAGCTCTTCGTTGTGCGTCAAGCATTGCGCTGTTTATGACTTCAAGCCTATCAACTCCCGAGATGAGGCTGGTGTAACCGAAGTGAAATGGCTAGCTAGTTAGCGCACGCTAATAGCATTTCAAATGTCACTCGCTCTGTGCCTTCTAGTAGTTGTTCCCCTTGCTCGGCATGGGTAACGCTGCTTCGATGGTGACTGTTGTCGTTGTGTTGCTGGTTCGAGCCCAGGGAGGAAAGAGGAGAGGGACGGAAGCTATACTGTTACATTGGCAATACTAAAGTGCCTATAAGAACATCCAATAGTCAAAGGTTAATGAAATACAAATGGCATAGAGGGAAATAGTCCTATAATTCCTATAATAACTACAACCTAAAACTTCTTACCTGGGAATATTGAAGACTCATGTTAAAAGGAACCACCAGCTTTCATATGTTCTCATGTTCTGAGCAAGGAACTGAAACGTTAGCTTTCTAACATAGCACATATTGCACTTTCACTTTCTTCTCCAACACTTTGTTTTTGCATTATTTAAGCCAAATTGAATATGTTTCATTATTTACTTGAGGCTAAATTGATTTTATTGATATATTATATGAAGTTAAAGTAAGTGTTCATTCAGTATTGTTGTAATTGTCATTATTACAAATAAATAAAAATATATACATAAAAAATAAATAATAATAATAAAAAAAATAGGCCAATTAATCGGTATTGGCTTTTTTGGTCCTCCAATAATCAGTTTCTGTATCGGCGTTGAAAAATCATAATCGGTCGACCTCTAGTACAGACACATGCATACTCATTGATTTGTGATATTGTTGTATAGTGGTATCAAAGATTTTGTATATTGTCTATATGTAGTAGTGTAATAATGTTATGATGTACTGTTTTATCTTTGGATTTATATGTAATGTAAGTGCTTTAATATGCTTGGACCCCAGGAAGTGTAGCTGCTGCCTTGGCAAATGGGTCTTGTGTACCCATCTACTCCCCTCGCCTGTCTCCTTTCCCTCCCTCCATCTCCTTCTCTGCCTCCCTCCCCTGTCTCTCCCTCCCTCTCCCCTCTCCCGTCTCCTCCTCCTCCCCTTGTCTCTCCTCCCTCTGTTTCCTCACCTGTCCCTCCATCTCCCCTCCGTCTCCCCTTCCTCACATCTGTCTCCCCCATATCCCATCCATTCCCCCATCGCCCCTGTCTCCATCCAGGTGGGACACTGACCTCATTCTGCTGCTGGCTGGACCAGTCTCTGAACGGAGCTCAGATAGACTGAGCCACACCAGGCAAGATCCTCTTAACTCCACATCTGAATACACCAGTTAGTACCGAGCCAATGGCCTAGTGGTGGTTAACAACACACCTGGCGCTTAACAGAGACTGGGGTTCGATCCATGTGCCTACTCTTCCTACTGCGTCTCCTCCTCATTCATCTTCCGTTCTGTCTCCACCATGTGCAATATTGCGTATAACATTCTGCTGTTCAGGCAAACGGCCAAGAAAACAAGCAGCCCTGACTGTTCCACTGTTGCCGTGGTGATTCTTTGAGAGTGCCGCTGGGTCTCATGGGAACAGGTTTGAGATTGGCATGTCGATAGTCTGGTCTGCCAGGGACCCGCAGTTCTTTGCCTTCCCCGATCAGCAAGTGTCATGATGTCCCCCTCCAGCACTGTTCGTCAGGAAGTTTTATATTTAGGTTGCATCCCATATGGTACCCGTTTCCCTATAAAGTGCATTATGGGCCCTGGCCTAAAGTAATGCACTATTGGGAATAGGGTGCCATTTGTGATGCAGCTTCAGAGTATGAGAACAGTAAGATGACTGCTGTCTCATCTGATTGGGCACATGTAAACCTGAGATGAATGGGACTTGTAATTTTGTATTAATTTCCTTTAATAGCCTTATTATTAACATTCTGTTATGAGGGAGACTTGGACAGGGACAGATGGAAGGACGGTTGTACAGAGTGAATGTCCACGTTCAGTCTGTGGTTCTCTGGCTGTAATTTGTTTGAGTCTCTCCTTGATCTCATCCCTTTATCTAATCTCTGTCTCATTGGTCTTAACAGCCTGGCTGTGTCTCCCCTAGGCTCATACGTGTCATAAGGTCTTACCTGCCTCGAGTTTACCCACATTTTTGATGCCTACATTCCTGCTGTTGATGTTATTGTGGACTAAAGTGGAGATCTCGATTGACTAACAGATTGGCTGAAACTAGTAATAGTTACATGGCCAGAGGGGAAGCGAAGAGAGGATTTGAGGGTTGGACAAAGGAAAGACTTTGAGATTCAAACCTTTGAGAGTTGGATTCAGGAAGCGCAGAGGACACAAAGGACTGAGAGAGAGGAGTGAAGTCCTGACCAGCCAGAGACAGCCCCGTAATTAGAGAATAGCACAGTAAAGCTCCTCTAGTCAGATTATTATATCCCGTACATCACTGGAGTCTGGAATAACCTAACCTGGACTCAATCCACCCAGCTCAAACACACACGTACACATGCTCACAAATACACGCGCGCACACAGACACACAATCTTGTATAACTGTCACAATCATGTGTATAGGTGGCAGGGAAGTCAGGCGCAGGAAAATTCAACTTGGTAAAATGGAGTAATTTAATAAAACAAAACATAACTCCAAAACCCATAAATACAAATGAGACAAAATTGGGTACGAGGACCCGTCGCGCACCAAATACAAACAACTCGAAACTGAACATAAAACAATCTCTGACAAAGACATGATGGAAAACAGAGGGTTAAATACACAACAGGTAATGAATGGGATTGAAACCAGGTGTGTAGGAAGGCAAGACAAAACCAATGGAAAATGAAAAATGGATCAATGATGGCTAGAAGAACGGTGACGTCGACCGCAGAGCCCCACTCGAACAGACTTCGGCAGAAGTCGTGACAATAACTAACCTTGTGGGGATACACAATTCAGTCCCATTCAAAATCATTTTTTCCCTAACCCTTACCCTAATTCGAAACCCAAAACCTGACCTTTATGGCTATTGTAATTAATTACCAAATGTACTTTTCTAAACTATGTAGAATATTGGCGTGTTAAACTACAACTCACTACTACATCGCACAGTTCGGGCTTATTTTTCTCTAGAGAAACTGTGCAATGTGTGCATTGAGCTTGTAGAAAAAAACCAAACCTAAATGGAATTCCAATAATTAAACTAATGTTGGTCAATTACTTGTTTAAAAAATGAAGAAAAATCAAAATTTCTGTGAATAGCTCAGCACTACATTCTTATTATTATTATATTTCTATTCCCTCCATTGTTATCTCCCTCCATATTGTCATAACACCTCCACTGCAGCTGGATTCCAGATCCAGAGCATTCTGTGGTGCAGGGAGAATAGAGGGAAGTGAGGCAGAGGTGGATATTTAGGCCATGGGCTGAGTGTGCTGTGTGGAAGAAGGGGGAGAGGAGAAAGGGATGTGCAAGGTTCCCTTGGGGTCTCCTACAGAAGTCCCAGGGGATGCGACTGCACAGTCCTTCCTGTCTCCAAAATAATTCACACAATTAAACAGACATGGAATGAGCACACGTCAACACATGGACCCATGTTTATTTGCGGTGTCCTGATTGATCCTATGCTTCACTAGGGTATCATACAAAATATGTCAACAATGACAAGCCACAGAGGTCTGACAACTTGGATGGAAAATTAGTCAGGATAATAGCGGAAGATATTGCCACTCCTACTTGCCATATCGTCAATCTAAGCCTACTAGAAAGTGTGTGCCCTCAGCCTGGAGGGAAGCAAAAGTAATTCCGCTACCCAAGAATAGTAAAGCCCCTTTTACTGGCTTAAGTAGCCAACCAATCAGCCTGTTAGCAACCCTAAGTAAACTTTTGGAAAAAATGGTTTGATTAGATTCAATGCTATTTTACTATAAACAAATTGACAACAGACTTTAAGCACGCTTATAGGGAAGGACCTGTCTAGGAAAGGCTAGCGGAACCCCACGACAACATTCCGGTGAAAAGGCAGCGTGCAAAATTCTAAATATTTTTGGGAAATATGTAACTTTCACACATTAACAAGTCCAATACATCAAATGAAAGATGAACATCTTGTTAATCTACCCATGGTGTCCGATTTAAAAAATGCTTTACAGCAAAAGCAAAACATATGATTATGTTAGGTCAGAGTCAAGTCACAAAAACACACAGCCATTTTCCAGCCAACGAGAGGAGTCACAAAAAGCAGAAATATAGATCAAATTAATCACTAACCTTTGATGATCTTCATCAGATGACACTCATAGGACATCATGTTACATAATACATGTATGTTTTGTTCGATAATGTGCATATTTATATCCAAAAATCTCAGTTTACATTGGCGCGTTACATGCAGTAGTGTTTTGATTCTAAAACATCTGGTGATTTTGCAGAAATACTCATAATAAACATTGATAAAAGATGCAAGTGTTATTCACAGAATTAAAGATAGACTTATCCTCTATGCAACCGCTGTGTCAGATTTTTTTTTAAACTTAATCTGAGAACGGAGCTCAGAGCTCAATTCAGCCAAAGAAATAGCCGCCAATTTGGCATCAACATTAGTTAGAAAAAACACTATAAATATTCACTTAACTTTGATGATCTTCATCAGAAGGCACTCCCATGAATCCCAGTTCAACAATAAATTACTGATTTGTTCCATAAAGTTCCATAAAGCCCATCATTTAGCCACTTGTTGTTAGCGTGTTCAGTCCAGTAATCCATCTTCATGAGGAGACACTTCCTCCAGACAAAAACTCAAAAAGTTCCGTTACAGGTCGTAGAAACAAGTCAAATGATGTTTGCAATCAATCTTTAGGATGGTTTCAACTTAAAAACATCAATAGGGTTCCAACCGGAGAATTTCGTTGTCTGAAGAAAAGCACTGGAACGAGAGCATACTCTCTCGTGACCGTGCGTCATGAGACCGAGGCTCTCTGCCAGACCACTCACTTAAAGAGCTCCTATGAGCCCCTCCTTTATAGTAGAATCCTAAAAGTAGGATCTAAAGACGGTGACATCTAGTGGAAGCCCTAGGAAGTGCAAGCACATCCATAACTATCAGGGATTTGAATAAGCACTGTTTTGAAAATTGTTTGGATTTCTTCTCAGGTTTTTGTCTGCCATATGAGTTATGTTACACTCACAGACATCATTCAAACAGTTTTAGAAACTTCAGAGTGTTTTCTATCCAATACTAATAGTAATAACTAGCAATTTTTTCAGAATGGCACAAATTCCCCGATATCAGGGTACTCATGTCAACATGTTTGCTTTCAGAGCATATTTGATCCCAAATTATAAGCATCTAGGACAGAGTAGGAGGCAGTTCAGTTTGGGCACGCTATTCATCCAAAAGTAAAAATGCTGCCCCCTTTCCCAAAAAAGTTCATTAAACAAGCACGACACTTACACAAATGACTGGCTTGTTAGACTTCAGCGCGGCTTTTGACATTATTGATCATAGTCTGCTGTTGGAAAAGCTCATGTGTTATGGCTTTACACACCCTGCTATATTGTGGATAAAGAGTTACCTGTCCAAGAGAACACTGAGGGTGTTCTTGAATGGATTCTCTCGAACATAATCCAGGTAGAATCAGGAAATACCCAGGGCAGTTGTCTAGGCCCCTTACTTGTCTCAATCTTTACTAATGACATCAATTGGCTCGGAACAGGGCAGCACGGCTAGCCCTTAAATGTACATGGAGAGCTAACATTAATAATATGTATGTAAATCTCTCATGGCTCAAAGTGGAGGAGAGATTGACTTCATCACTACCTGTTTCTGTAAGTGTTGACATGTTGAATGCACCGAGGTGTCTGTCTAAACTACTAGCACACAGCTCAGACAGCTCAGTAATATAGTTGTTACATTAGTATTCACCCCCTTTGTTTAGGCAAGCATAAATTAGTTCAAAGTCAAATGTGGCTTAACAAATCACATAATAAGTTATATGGACTCACTCTGTGTAATAATTGGGGTTGACATGATTTTTGAATGACTACCCCTTCCTCTGTCCTCATTACATACAACATCTGTAAGGTCCCTCGGTCAAGTATTGTATTTCAAGCACAGATTCAACTACAAAGACCAGAATCTTTTTAAAAGCCTCATAAAGAAGGGCAGTAATTGGTAGATGGGTAACAATAACAAACCAGATCTTGAATATATCTTTAATCATGGTCAAGCTAATAATTATGATGTGGATGATGTCGTAAACCACCCAGACACAAAGACGCAGTCGTCCTTCTGAGCTGAATAAAAATACACAGACTGAAGACGTTTTTTAAAATATTCCAAAACATGCATATGTATGCAACGAGGCACTAAATGCAAAGACTTATGTTTGGGGCAAATCAAACACAATACATTACTGAGTAACTGCTTCCTTATTCTCAAGCATGGTGGTGGCTGCATCATGGTATAGGTATGCTTGACATCGGCAAAGACCGGGGAATTTTTCAACTGCAACATTCTAGAGCAAAACCTGCTTGTCACCAGACACTGGGAAAGGAATTCACCAGGACACCAGGACAATGACCTACAACACAAAGCCAGATCTATAATTTGTATTTTATTTATTCGTTATTTTACCAGGTAAGTTGACTGAGAACACATTCTCATTTGCAGCAACAACCTGGGGAATAGTTACAGGGGAGAGGAGGGGGATGAATGAGCCAATTGTAAACTGGGGATTATTAGGTGACCGTGATGGTTTGAGGGCCAGATTGGGAATTTAGCCAGGACACCGGGGTTAACACCCCTACTCTTACGATAAGTGCCATGGGATCTTTAATGACCTCAGAGAGTCAGAACACCCGTTTAACGTCCCATCCGAAAGACGGCACCCTACACATGGCAGTGTCCCCAATCACTGCCCTGGGGTATTGGGATATTTTTTTAGACCAGAGGAAAGAGTGCCTCCTACTGGCCCTCCAACACCACTTCCAGCAGCATCTGGTCTCCCATCCAGGACCAACCCCGCTTAGCTTCAGAAGCAAGCCAGTAGTGGTATGCAGGGTGGTATGCTGCTGGCAATGGAGTTGCTTACCAAGAAGCCATATGTTCTTGAGTGGCCAAGTTATAGTTTTGACCTAAATCTGCTTGAAAATCTATGTCAGGACTTGAAAATTGCTATCAAGAAATGATCCCCAAATATTGCACAATAAAGGTCTTATGAGATTTACCCAAGACTCACAACTGTAATCGCTGCCAAAGGTGTTTCTAACATGTATTCACTCGGGGGTGAATACTTATCTAATCAAAGTATATTGGTTTTATTTTTAATTAATCTTAAACTAAATTCAGAATTGTTTTCCCACATTTTTTCCATTGACACTTTCAAATTCAATTAAATCTAATTTAATTCCACTTCATAACACAGTAAAATATTTAAAAATTCAAAGGGGGTGTAGACATTCTATAGACACAGTATTATTATTTTAAAACACTTTTGTAATTGTGCTTCTTTGTACGCCTCTTTCTTTCTCTTGCATAGTTGTGTGTGTGTGTGTGTGTGTGTGTGTGTGTGTGTGTGTGTGTGTGTGTGTGTGTGTGTGTGTGTGTGTGTGTGTGTGTGTGTGTGTGTGTGTGTGTGTGTGTGTGTGTGTGTGTGTGTGTGTGTGTGTGTGTTTGTGTACAGTGAATAAACCATCTTTATGACATGGAAAACTTCTTAGGGCTAAGCATCCCGTCAGCGGGACACCTGTCGACAACTTCCGGTGAAATTGGAGGGCACGCAATTCAAATAAATAATCATAAAAATGATGGATATTAAACATTTAGGTACATAGAAGTGTCTTATATCGGTTAAAAGCTTAAAGTCTTGTTCATCTAACTGCTTTGTCTGATTTACCATAGGCTTTACAGCGAAAGAATACCATGGCGATTGATTGAGGACAGCGCCCCACATCAAAATATTTTTCAACCAGCACAGGCTTCATAAAATCCCAAATAGCGATTACATTTACACTTACTTTTTGAAAATCTTCCTTTCTGACTTGCAATCCAAAGGGTCTCAACTACAACATGCATGGTCGTTTTGTTAGATAAAATCCTTCTTTATATCCCCAAAAATATTTTTAGTTGGCGCCATCGATTTGAGTAATCCACTCGTTCAACATGCAGAGAAAGGAATCCAAAAAACTACCGCTAATCTTTGTTAGAACAAGTCAAAATATGTTTCTATTTAATCCTCAGGTACAATTTAATTCAACTATAATACGGAAAGAAGTAAGTTCAATAGAAAAGCAAAATAAGCAGGTCCCAGTACCAAAACTCAAAATTATTCATTTTTTGCGAAGAAACAAGCCTGAAACCTTGAACAAAGACTGTTGACATCTAGTGGAAGCCATAGTAATTGCAATCTGGGAGCTGGAATTGCATATGACCCATAGCTTTCCATTGTAAAAGCATAGACTCTCAAAAAAAAAATTTTGTGTTACAGTCTCATAAATAATTTAACAATTTCTATAAACTTCAAAGTGTCTATCCAATGGTACAAATTACATGCATATCCTGGCCACTAGGCCTGAGTAACAGGCAGTTTACTTTGGGCACGTCAGTCAGACAGAAAGTGGAGAAAATACACCCTAGTCTGAAGAAGTCAAATCCTATACTCACATCAGTCTATATTGTAGAAATCTTGGTAACACTTTACTTGACACCCAATGTCATATATGTACATCTGTTGTGACACATGTTATTTTATGGCTGGTTATGACACCTACATAAGAGTGTCAAAACCCACATTTATTCAAATTTGTTTTTTCATTGCCAGGAAGTTTCCTTTCATTTGAAAGTTTGTTTCTTATGACCTTTGTTGTTGCTGTAATGAATTCTTTAAAGTCATGTTTTTTTTCATCATATTTTAAATAACTTGTAGAAAATACACTTTATGACTGTCAAGAAGAATTATGACCATGCTGTGTCACTTTACTTGGACTAAGAAAATACACTTTATGACACTGTCAAGAAGCATTATGACCATCATAATCAAATAAGCCAGATAGGCCTATCACGTACATGCCCTTATATCAGTTAAACAAATTAAAATATATCTTATATTTGAGATTCTTCAAAGTAGCCACCTTTTGCCTTGATAACAGCGTTGCACACTCTTGGCATTCTCTCAACCAGCTTCATGAGGTAGTCACCTGGAATGCATTTCAATTAACAGGTGCGCCTTGATAAAAATGTATTTGTAGAATTTCTTTCCCTCTTAATGCGTTTGAGTCAATCAGTTGTGTTGTGACAAGGTAGGGGTTGTATACAGAAGATAGCCCTATTTGGTAAAAGACCAAGTCCATATTATGGCAAGAACATCTCAAATAAGCAAAGACAAACGACAGTCCATCATTACTTTAAGACATGAAGGTCAGTCAATACGAATTTGAAGAACTTTGAATGTTTCTTCAAGTTCAGTCGCAAAAACCATCAAGCGCTATGATGAAACTGGCACTCATGAGGACCGCCACAGGAAAGGAAGACCCAGAGTTACCTCTGCTGCAGAGAATAAGTTCATTAGAGTTACCAGCCTCAGAAATCGCAGCCAAAATAAATGCTTCACAGAGTTCAAGTAACAGAGATCTGTGTATGTGAATCAGGCCTTCATGGTCGAATTGCTGCAAAGAAACTACTACTAAATGACACCAATGAGAAGAAGAGACTTGCTTGGACCAAGAAACACAAGCAATGGACATTAGACTGGTGGAAATCTGTCCTTTGGTCTGATGAGTCAAAATTTGAGATTTTTGGTTCCAATCGCCAGAGGTGGGACCAAGTCATTGTTTTATAAGTCACAAGTAAGTCTCAAGTTTTGGCACTCAAGTCCCAAGTCAAGTCTCAAGTCAAGACAGGCAAGTCTGAGTCAAGTCTCAAGTGCCAAACTTTGAGTGTCTAGTTATAATGTGCTCTTCACCAAATGAAATACCATTTCATATGTTTAACAAGAGTAATAGTTAGTATATTACATTTCTGCAAATCATGAATGATTTAGAAAAATATATATTTATTACTTTCCAAATAAACGTTATATTTCCATGGAAATACATGGTTAGCCATGAGGAAGACACATGAATATGACAACACAAACAAAATATTGTAGTGCTTTCTCTTTCTCTCCAGATATACTCTAGACACCTAAAACAATCCTGCCACAAAGTTACAATAATTGAATTAAAGGGACATCAAACAACTGCTACTGAACTTGAAATAAGCCTTCAATTTGAACACTGGCTTGAATGTCTGAGATAAAATTACAGATCCCTGTCATGTCTGTTCCTGCTCCTCTCCTTCCCTCCGGCATATGACGTCGCCAGAGTAATAACCACCGGTCCTGGGATTCGTCATTACGCACACCTGGCACTCATCATTACGAGCACCTGTGAATCATTATGATTCACACCTGGACTCCATTACCTTCATAATTTTCTCCCCTTTATATGTCACTCTCCCATGTTCACTCACCAGTTGGTATTGTTCTTGTGTATCGGCATTCTGCCTTAAGTTAGTGTCGTGTTCTTGGTTTTGTTGTTTGATTAAACACGTTGCACCTGCTTCGGACTCACCACTCCATCATTACAGAATACCAACTCAAAATATGGAAGCAGCAGGACACCCGGACATCTCCCAAACGATCAATGAACAAGGTGAACTTCTTCGTCAACACCATGATCAGCTGGCTCAACTGGGGACGACCATGGAAGATGTTCTCCGCAGTCTACAACGTCTCAACAGTGGAGGATATTCTAGAGCTAGTCTACCCAACGAGTCAGCACACCAGCCCATTCAGCAACCCGCTCAGGTCAGCGATGCCCGTCTATCCCTCCCGGAGAAATATGACGGGACATCATCCAAATGCCGTGGCTTCCTCCTTCAGTGCTCCCTCCATTTCGCACATCCGATGGGAGCCCCCACCACCGAGAGGTCTAAGGTTGCCACGGTTATTTCTCTGCTGACTGGGAGGGCATTGGAATGGGCTATGGCCGTCTGGGAAAGAGGAGAGGATCTGGAGTCTTATAAGGGGTTCATGGCTCTGTTTAAATGTATTTTCAATCATCCCACGGAGGGCAGAGAGGGAGGTGAGCTTCAGCTCCAGCAGGGGAATCAGACAGCTGCTGAGTATGAGCTTACCTTCCGGGCAGTAGCAGCTTCCAGTGGATGGAATGAGCCGGTGCTTCACACATTATTTAGAAGAGGTCTGCCTGAGGAGGTCCAGACGGAACTGGCCTGCCGAGATGACAACCTCACCCTGGACACACTCATTGCAATGTCCATCTGTCTGGATAGCCTCCTCCGGGAGTGCCTGCATCTTATCGCTTCTCTCCCTCTTCGGCGCATGTTCGGGATCAGACCCTGAACCCATGGAGGTAGGGGTCACATGCCTTCCCGCGGTGGAACGACGCAGACGGCCACTGTGGCCAGGGAGGGCACAAGCGCCAGCGGTGTCTGTTACTAAAGAATCCGGCATCCACTAGAGCAGAGGGACGGTCACGTGATGTTACATCACCTGGACCAGGAGTGAGTATTCCATCTACTGCTCTTCCTGTTAGACTCTTTTTAGTACCCATCACTCTGGCTGACTGTCCCTCATGCCCTTTGTCTACAGCTTTACTGGATTGCGACGCCGCTGGGAGCTTTATGGATTAGACCCTTGCATCCTCTCTGAATATTACTACCTACCCGTTCTCCTCTCCTTTTCTGGTTCAAGGTCTCGGCTGTCGGTCTCTAGGATCCAGAACCATCACACACATCACCCGACCACTCACCCTCACCAGAAAAACATCCCCTTCATCACAATTGCACCAGTTCACAAGATCATCCTCTGCCTACCTTGGCTTCAGCGCCATAACCCTACCATCTCATGGTCGAGGATGAGAATCATTGACTAGTCACCTGAATACCGGAAGACCTGTTTCCCTGTCCCTTGTGGTTCCACATCGGTTGAGAGTCCTGTGGTTGCCCAACATCCCGGCAGAATATCAGGATCTAAGGGAGGTATTCTCCAAGACCCGCGCTACCTGTCTCCCTCCTCATCGCCCCTGGGACTATGCAATTGACCTGTTTTCCGGTGTGAGAATATCTGAGAATATCTAAGGGGCTTTTATATCATTTTAAATTAATTAATAATAACAATAATCGCTTTGTTTAAAAAGTAACAATATTTTGGAGATTTCATTTTCAATTAACCTAGAGTGAGCGAGAAAAAAGCTATTCTTGAACATGGGGTGCAAACAGCCCTTCTTGCAGAATCAGTCATTTGTAAATAAAGCCAGTTATTTACAATTATTTATTTCTGGAGAAACCTAACCTGATTATTTAGCAGACATCACTTGCTTATATTCAGTCAACACATATTTTAACAATAACATGGAATATTTGAACTTTTTCATTTCTCCATGCTTGTCTCAGAGCAGCGCGAAACGGTGCTGAAATAGATGGCCACAACGGGAAGGCTATGTATTCTGTGCCCACCGGGGTATCTCTCTTCGGGTACACATCCTTGGAATAGCAGAACAGCATAACGGTCCGGGAGGCCCTTGCTGTGCCTGGTGAGCAGTTGGTCAAGTTCTGTTGTCAGAAGAGGAATAGAAATGTCAGGGTGAACCGAAAACGAAGATGATGAGCAATTGTGGTGGTCTGGAGCAATGAAGCCGTGACACTGGGTACCTCTAAGTCCCGCGGTGTAAGCTCACAACTTTTAAAAGAGGAACCACTGTATGCTGCAAACAGCCCTTCTTCTTGTCCAAGACTATGGTCCTCTCACTCATCTTCATCAACAAGAGACACAGCTTGCTCAGTCCTTGCAGAATCAGTTCTGGCAAAACATGTAAAAGTAGAAACAAAAAGGCTGGTATTGGTAATGCAGTGGGTTAAATGGAAAAAGTATTATTGTTGCAGTCAATTGGACTAAATTATGAGAAAAAGTTACATTAAACTCAATATTTACCTTTCACTTTTTGTGCCATTTCCTTGACCTCCTCCTTGACCAGCACATGGTGCTCCACCCACATCAGAGAAAAATACAGATCCAATGCAGCTGCTTTGAGGTAGACTGGATCTGAAAAGGGGGCAGTGATTCCATCTTGTGTCCTGGCCATTTTCACATTGAAGATTCCAGGAAATCTTTTGTACAGGGATGCCTGAGGACTTCTGACCAGGCAGCTCTTGAAAATGACTTGAGGCTTCTGCTGCTCCAGGTGGTGATTCAGGGACAGGACAAAGGGAACAACAGAACTGATTGTGACTATCTTCTCCCCCTGTGTCAAATCTGTTGCTTCTACAAACGGCTTCAGGATGTCCGCCAACTACTTCAACGTATTTGACTCCTGTACTGTGAACAACTTGTGCCCAGTCTTTTCTGGAACATGACAGAGCTGTAGATGGTCACATTGGATAACTACCTTCACTTGTCTCAGTGTTGAGTTCCATCTTGTGTTGACAGCAGCAGGGATGCCTCTTTCCCCAAATTCAGCCTCAAACACCTCTTTGAATGTTGTGCTTGTATGCAGCAGTGAGCTGATTTTTGATAACTTTGAAAGAGGAGTCATCACTTTTGTTTCTTTCAAGCCATCTCCCACCACCAGCTGGAGAGTGTGGGCAAAACACCGCAAGTGCTGTAGGCTTGTACACAATCGCCCAACCTTAACACACACACACACACACACACACACACACACACACACACACACACACACACACACACACACACACACACACACACACACACACACACACACCCTGTCTGTGTGTGGTTACATAAGGCTAACATATGTCAATGGTTCTAGGAACAGCAGTAACACCAGGCAGGATTTAGGCTACCAACTGCCTAGCCAGTTGTAGCTCAATCTTGGGTGCAATGATCACGTTCCCGCACTGACTGACTGTGTGTAGGCGCATTGATTTAACGTTGTGTTAGCCTACATGCTACACTAGCAAAGTTATGTATCGCTGTTGGCCATATTAGTCACGACTTACCGTTCTTTGTGCACCTTCAAATGTGAACAAAGTTGGAAGTTGTTGCGCCTCCGTCTGTCATTTTCTTCCTGTATGTTTTGCAAGTTGCAATCTGTTTTTTGTTGACAACAACGTAGTCTTTATATCGGAAAAAAATAATTTGGGGGATCATCTTTCCAAGGGCTCCATCTGAATTCACCCGCCGGCGTTCCACTGCACTGCCACGCACAACTTTTTTCTCTGCTTGCACAATTTAACTGGCTGCTGTCCGATTCAAACTGTAATCCGTTAAAGAGTTGATGCGCTGCACACTATTTTGAATAGCATCATTTTTTGTATTTGGGCTTGGGGAGGGTACCAAGGCAGTTTGAGGCAAAAGGCTCAAATCCAAGTTAAGTTAAGTTAGGAGTCATTGGTTTTAAAGTCAAAGTCGAGTTGCAAGTCTTTCTTGATATTGTCAAGTCAAGTCTAAAATCATCATATTTGTGACTTGAGTCCACACCTCTGTCAACCGCTGTGTCTTTGTGAGACTCAGAGTAGGTGAACGGATGATCTCTGCATGTGTGGTTCCCACGGTGAAGCATGGAGGTGGTGGTGTGATGGTGCTAACAATGTCTGCAATTTATTTAGAATTCAAGGCACACTTAACTAGCATGGCTACCACAAGATTCTGCAGCGATACACCATCCCATCTGGTTTGCACTTAGTTTGACTATCATTTGTTTTTCAGTAGGACAACAACCCAACACATGTCCAGGCTGTGTAAGGGCTATTTTACCAAGAATTAGAGTGATGGAGTGCTGCATCAGATGACCTGGCCTACACAATCCCCCGACCTCGGACCGCAGAGTGAAGGAAAAGCCGTGCTCAGTGCTCAGCATATGTGGGAACTTCTTCAAGACTTTTTGAAAAGCATTCCAGGTGAAGCTGGCAGAGAGAATGCCAAGAGTGTGCAAAGCTGTCATCAAGGCAAAGGGTGGCTATTATTCCACAAAGTAGAAAATAGTCCAAATAAGAAAAACCTTGAATGAGTAGGTGTTCTAAAACTTTTGACCAGTTGTGTTCATACTCTATTGCGAACGTTGAGGAACACACACACACACACACACACACACACACACACACACACACACACACACACACACACACACACACACCTGTGGTGTCCCGTCTGCATGCTGACAGCTCTGGGAGTTTGATTTCAGTACAGATCAAAGCTGGGAATTATGATGTCCTCTCATTTCAACTCAGTACATTCAAAAAATTCAATAAACATTTCATAAATATTCTGTGAAAATACTATTAAATTCTCTAAATCATGAGATTCACTTGACTCTATAACTTTGCTGTGAATATTCAGATAGCAGATGACATAAACCAAACCAAAAAGTAGCCTAAATGTCTGTAACTACATGTCAGTCAAGCCAAAGTACAGCAACAAGATCATCTTGGCATGGACTTCATTCATTGGACTTTAACACCCTCTTGAAATATAACAGTCATAAATACCAAGGAGACACTCATGGAAGGACTCTAATTTCGGTGTCTATCTGTCTTTCTGTCTCTGCCTGTATTTGTTTCTTTTTTTGACGTACAGTATGTGTTGTTTTGAGAGTTCGGACTTCAGAGTGTGTTTGTTAGCCAGTCACATAAGTGGGTCACATAAGTCAAAGGTGGGGGGGGGGGGGGGGGGGGGTCAAATATACAGGTCTGATTACAATTGGCTATTTGCTGAATCATCTCACTGTACATGTCTCTCTCTACAGTGCTCTCTGACTCACTTAGCCTGTGTCCCAAATAGCACTTATTTTGACCAGGGCCCATAGGGCGCTCTGAAAGTTTGTGTGTGCTCCTCTGTTCAGCTCTCATTTATTGTATTCCTCTCCAACTAACTCTGTGATAATTTAATTGCGATTGGACCCAGCAGGCTTTTAATAATGACTTGAAATTTAAAGTGTCTAATTAATACATGCTCAGTGTACTGTACATTATAGACAATATTCAGCCCTACTTCATCAGAAAACCCTTAAAGAGTAGAGTGGCATTAAGTACAAGGCCTGTTCTAAACTAGTCTAGCCTGCCATGTTTAAATGGCCAGACAGAGACTAATATATATTCCAATGTCCAGCCATATACTAATATACAGTATATTCCAGTGGCCAGCCATAGACCAGCTCCTGTCCTGTCCCTCTACTGTGCAACATCTAACACCGCTGTGTGTCTATTCGTGGCATTAAAACACTCATATGATCTGCGAGTCATCTGGCAATAGTGCAGCCTCTGCAGCTACGTGTGACTCTGCCATCTCATACGGCTGATCAGGTTCAGATGGTAATTAACTCATGGTTTCACTGTCGAAGAAGAGGCAAGTAAATGTTGGCTAACATTACGTGTTGCACAGGAACAGTGTAATGGACTTAAATGCTCATTCTGTAAAATGTGCGTAATGCATTACATTTAAGGGTGGGCCTTTGAAAAATACTTATTTTTGTCAGAGGCCCACCCTTGAGTTCTATTTTATATCTGTAGAGAGCAACATGACATTCTTTAAGCATGATTTCAAGCTATAATACATAACTTGTTTACCAAGTCTCCTATGACAACAAAAACATAATTTGTTTCTTATGATTCTAAGACATTAAAAGGGATCATAACAGAAATCAACATTTTGTAATAATGGAGCTGTGAGTCAGGAAGTAGGTGCAGGTGAAACGTTTAATAAAACAACAAAACCAGGAACGAGACAATTCCATGTGGCTACAGGCCGGAACACAAGAATAATACCATCTGGTGAGTGAACATGAGAGAGTGACATGTACTGTATATACAGGAAGTACCGGTACTGAGTCAATGTATGGGGGTGCAGGTTAGTCGAGGTAATTGAGGTAATATGTACATGTAGGTAGAGGTAAATTGACTATGCATAGATAATATAAAATAAACAGCGAGTAGCAGCAGCTTAAAAAACATGGGGGGGTCAATGCAAATAGTCTGGGTAGCCATTTGATTAGCTGTTCAGGAGTCTTATGGCTTGGGGGTAGAAACTGTTAGGAAGCTTCTTGGACCTAGACATGGCGCTCCGGTACCGCTTGCCATGCGGTAGCAGAGAGAACAGTCTATGACTAGGGTGGCCAGAGTATTTTTTTTATTTTTAGGGCCTTCATCTGACACCGCCTGGTATAGAGGTCCTGGATGGCAGAAAGCATGGCCCCAGTGATGAACTGGGCCGTACGCACTACCCTCTGTAGTGCCTTGCGGTCGGAGACCGAGCAGTTCCCATACCAGGCGGTGATGCAACCATGCCTTCGATGGTGCAGCTGAAGAACTTGGGGGGGAATGAGGGGGAATAGGCATTGTCGTGCCCTCTTCACGACTGTCTTGGTGTTTTTGTAGGTGTTGTGGACACCAAGGAACTTGAAGCTCTCAACCTGCTCCACTACAGCCTCGTCGATGAGAATGGGGGCGTGCTCAGCCCTCCTTTTCCGGTAGTCCATGATCATCACCTTTGTCTTGATCACATTGAGGGAGCGGTTGTTGTCCTAGCACCACACTTATGGATCTCTGACCTCCTCCCTATAGGCTGTCTCATCGTTATCGGTGATCAGGCCTACTGATACTACACTGTTGTGTCGTTGAAAAACGTAATGATGGTGTTGGAGTCGTGCTTGGCCACTCCGTTACAGGAGAGCATGACAGATGTGTTGTTGCCTACATTTACCTACCGTTACCACTTGGGGTGGCCTGTCAGGAAGTCCAGGATCCAGTTGCAGAGGGATGTGTTTAGTCCCAGGGCCCTTATCTTGGTGGGGAGCTTTGAGGGCATTATGGTGTTGAACGCTGAGTCAGGTTTGTCAGGTTTGTAGGCCTCCTTGCTTGCACATGCTTTTTCAGTTCTGCCCACAAGTGTTCTATGGGATTGAGGTCAAGGCTTTGTGATGGCCACTCCAATACCTTGACTTTGTTGTCCTTAAGCCATTTTGCCACAACTTTGGAAGTATGCTTGGGGTCATTGTCCATTTGGAAGACCCATTTGCGACCAAGCTTTAACTTCCTGACTGATGTCTTGAGATGTTGCTTCAATATATCCACATACTTTTCCTTCCTCTTGCTGCCATCTATTTTGTGAAGTGCACCAATCACTCCTGCAGCATGATGCTTCATCAGAGTTTATAGTGGGATTTCTTATAAGCGTCCGGGTTAGAGTCCCACTCCTTGAAAGTGGCAGCTCTACCCATTACGATAGACTGAAATGTCTATCGGCAGGTAGGTACAGAACAAGAGGAAAGCAATAACCACGGTGACAGCAGCAGAGGGTTTTTCTTTGGTTATCGGGGAGATGGCGGAGTCATTTGTTGGCAGACGTTTGACGAAACAGACAAGCTCTATTTAGACCAGTATACATTTCTCCCTCTCCCTCCCTTCTACAGTCCTAAGGTTCCCCCCTGTTTTCTGCCTCCTTCTCTTCCCTTTCTTCTTCCTTGTGTCCTTCCACAGTGCCTCCCTGTCTTCCCTGACCTCTATCCCATTTTAATCCTTTCTGCTCACCTCTTCACTTTCTCTCTCTCTGGTTTCTCTATGTTCCATTACAGTACTTCACTCTCACCATCACTCGCCCTCTCTAGCTTATCTTCCTCAGTCTGTCTCGCTGTTGGTTGGTTTCTCTGTCCATGGGCTGCGTTCCAAATGGCATCCTATTTTCTATAGAGGGCTCTGGTCAAAAGTACTGCACTATATAGGGACTGTGATGCCATTTGGACACAACCATGCTCACAGGAAGGGGGCAACTCTTCCTGACTGTTCTGCCACCTGGAGGGAACCAGAAATACTTCAAATAGGGTGGCAAGACACCAAGATGGGCAAGGCCAGTTACTCCTGTTAAAAATAATCGATTTATAGCCATATTCTAGGAGAGGAGGAGATAGTGAAGAGGGAGGGAAGGAAAGACTGCCCCCGGATGATTTTACGTTACCTGTGTACTGAGACAACGGCAATTAGGAAATTACGAACCATCTCACACCTGCGATCAAACCAGCCCCCAAAGTTACCACATCTTAGGTATAGCTACAGAACACCAGGCACCAATCTCAGCAGCCCTCAGTCTTGGTGCGATGACCCGTTTCCATGGTGACTCCTTTAACCACTCTTACATTGAGCCATCCCACAATACCTCAGCAAATCAGGTTCCCTTTCAGTGACTCCTGTTTACTGGTTGGTCGATAATAGAGAGAGAGAGACTTGAGAGAGGGAGAGAGAGAGAGAGAGAAAGAGAGAGAGAGAGAGAGTCAGAGAGAGAGACTACGAGAAAGAGCGAGAGAGAGAGAGAGGTGCCTGTTAGTAAGGAGGTCAGTCAATAACGATGTGGTCCATATGCCATAACTTACTTTTTGTGTCGCTACACATTTCACTGCAATATGGTATCAGTTCTGTTTCCGTATTCAGCACCTGATGAACACCTAAGAAACACCCTCAAAACATTGTTTCACTGAAATGATCTGCTTAGCTGCGTTGACATGAACTGTGCTGGAGTAGCATTGAAATTAAATGGTCTGTACAGTACTTGTGTTGAAAATAAACGCAATCAGAACGCAGTGAGCTCTCAGAGTCTGAGCTGTGGAAAAGGGGGCTCAATGTGACTGCCAGCTATTATTAGAGAAACATATCACACTGCTCAGCCACTAGACTACAGAACAGCCAGAGCCAGACCAGGGGGTGCTGATGACGGGTGATGGTGGTGGTGGGAGGTTACTATAAATAGGGTTTAGGGTTTAATTTGGGACACAGAACTAGTCTACTGGGGAGTTTAAAAACTACTATTATAATCCTCAAGACCAGGACCCCAGCTGAATGGCTGCTTACCATTTTCACAAGAGAGAGTGTGAACTTGGTTTAATTAGCAACATCTGCTGCTACTAAGGTGCACCAAGCCCAAAGTGATGGAGTACTACGCACCACACCATTGTAGTGATAAAACACTTAAAATGCCGCTGAGTAGATGAGTCTTTGAGGCAGAATGGGAGGGGTGTTGTTTAACATGGCCTGCGTGTAATAGCTTCATTTTTTTTGAAGTGTTGCATATAGAACACACATCAATGTTTTAGATATTTCAATTGTTTCATTTTTTTATCATACAAACAGTAGATAATATCAGGATCTTGTGTGTAGTAGACTAACCTCTGGCTTCTCTCGTCTCCTCAGGTCAGGAAGGGTGTGTCTAGGACCCATTTGGCCCACTTGGACAGAGATCTGTTTTGGCAGAACCCCCTTCTGCCTGTAGCCATTTCCTGTGATCCCCAGTGCTATTTCCCGCATCTTGACTACCACTCTGTCTGTTGAGTTGGAGCAGCGACTCTCTGGTGCCCCACTAGCTGAGTCTGGCACGGTTATGAGTGTGGTCGGGGCGCACAGCTACAGCATCGTGTCCTCGGAGGAAGAAGGCCTGCGTCTCGGTGCCATGCCTGCTGTCACAATGGGCAACGGCTTCGGCAACGGCAAGATCCACACGATGCGCCGCAAGTGCCGCAGTCGCTTCGTGAACAAGAATGGCCAGTGCAATGTGCGCTTCTCGCACATGGACGAGAAGTCGCAGCGCTACATGTCAGACATCTTCACCACATGTGTGGACATCCGCTGGCGCTGGATGTTCCTGATGTTCACACTGGTGTTTGTGGTGTCCTGGCTGGCATTCGGCCTGGCCTTCTGGGTCATCGCTTTGCTTCACGGGGATATGGACAACCCGGGTGGTGGAGACGATAACTTCAGCCCCTGCGTCCTGCAGGTCAACAGCTTCGTGGCCGCCTTCCTGTTCTCTGTGGAGACCCAGACCACCATTGGTTATGGCTTCCGCTGCGTGACGGAGGAGTGCCCCTCGGCTGTCTTCATGGTGGTCTTCCAGTCCATCTTCGGCTGCATCATCGACTCCTTCATGATCGGCGCCATCTTAGCCAAGATGGCGCGGCCTAAGAAGCGTGCAGAGACGCTGCTTTTCAGCAACAATGCAGTGATCGCCATGCGTGACGGGAAGCTGTGCCTTATGTGGAGGGTGGGCAACTTGAGGAAGAGCCACATGGTGGAGGCCCACGTCCGGGCCCAGCTCATCAAACCTCGCATCACCGAGGAGGGTGAGTACATCCCCCTGGACCAGATCGACATCAACGTAGGGTATGACATGGGCATCGACCGCATCTTCCTGGTCTCCCCGCTCACCATTGTGCACGAGATTGATGAGGAAAGCCCCCTGTTTGGCATCAGCAAGCAGGATCTAGAGTTGTCTGACTTTGAGATAGTGGTGATACTTGAAGGGATGGTGGAAGCCACAGCCATGACAGCGCAAGCTCGCAGCTCCTACCTGTCCTCAGAGATCCTGTGGGGTCACCGCTTTGAGCCTGTCGTCTTCGAGGAGAAGAGCCAGTACAAAGTGGATTACGCTCACTTCCACAAAACCTTTGAGGTGCCGTCCACCCCCCAGTGCAGTGCCAAGGACATGGCGGAGATAGAGGACGAGGACAAGGATCCTACACCCACCAACTCTTTCTGCTATGAGAATGAGCTGGCTTTTATCAGCCGGGACGAGGAAGAGGATGAGGAGGGGAAGCAGGATATGGACAGGGTGCCAGAGCTAGAGAGACTGGAGGCCACCGTCGGCCTAGACCAGAGGTCATATCATAGAGAATCAGAGATATGACCTTAGACCTTTGACAATATTTTTCTTGTTACTCAGTTCTAGCCGGTTGTTTTCCATGTGAATACATGCAGAGTAATGCAAGTGCCATATAAAAACCATGACTTGTTAGCATCACGCTACAACCATAAGGAAAGAGGAAATCACTCTAGTCAGACTAGAAACAGCCAGGAGTGGAGACAGCAGTGCTGCTTCCTCATAGCATGGAATAACAGGAACGTTCATAAAAAGACCCCTCTCTCTCTTTAGGAAAACTTGAAATATTTTGGTCATGAGATAGTTTGAGGTTTACTTGATAGCTACCTTCACAAATAGCTAGCTAGAACAAAGTGTTAATAAGAAATTCATTTAAAAAGATTAAAAGCAATACAAATAAGTTATCCAGGAGCTTTATATAATGCAATATTCATTGTCTATTAGGAAATAATATCTTAGCTATAAAAAAAAATATAGAGAGATTTCGTAGTAAAGTGTGTGAAGTATTTCCAACAGATCAAGAGGGTATTTTGGGGGATTCTTATAACGGCCCTGTATTGTAGTTTACGGAGTCAGTCAACGAGGGAGAGTGTGTTGGAAATAGAAACACTGGATACCTACTGATGTTTAGCTAAACATTTTCTATATGCACACCTGTAGTTTTAAAGGTGCTTTCCATAAATATTGCCTGCAGCTAATTAGCTATTTGAAAAATATATGAAACATAACCTTCACATTGGAAAAATACAGTGATTAAATGCATAAATGTGCATTGTGTATTTTGCATTTCTATGCCATTTGAATCACTTAGAAAGTAAACAATTTATATTATGAAAGTAGCTTTTGTTATATTACTGGGAACCTACACTACCGTTCAAAAGTTTGGGGTCACTTAGAAATGTCCTTGTTTTTGAAAGAAAAGCATATGTCTTGTTCTTTAAAATAACAATAATTGATCAGAAATACGGTGTAGTCATTGTTAATGTTGTAAATGACTATTGTAGCTGTAAACGGCAGATTTTTTATGGAATATCTACATAGGCACACAGAGACCCATTATCAGCAACCATCACTCCTGTGTTCCAATGGCACGTTGTGTTAGCTAATTCAAGTTGATCATTTTAAAAGGCTAATTGATCATTAGAAACCCCTTTTGCCATTACGTTAGCACAGCTGAAAACTGTTGTCCTTATTAAAGAAGAAATACAACTGGCCTTCTTTAGACTAGTTGAGTATCTGGAGCATCAGCATTTGTGGGTTCGATTACAGGCTCAAAATGGCGAGAAACAAAGTATTTTCTTCTGAAACTCATCAGTCTATTCTTGTTCTGAGAAATGAAGGTTATTCCATGCAAGAAATTGCTAAGAAACTGAAGATCTCGTACAAGGCTATGTACTACTCCATTCACAGAACAGCGCAAACTGGCCCTAACCAGAATAGAAGAAGGAGTGGGAGGCCCCGGTGCACAACTGAGCAAGAGGACAAGTACATTAGAGTGTCTAGTTTGAGAAACAGACGCCTCACAAGTCCTCAACTGGCAGCTTCATTAAATAGTACCCGCAAAACACCAGTCTCAACTTCAACAGCAAAGAGGCGACTCCAGGATGCTGGCCTTCTAGGCAGAGTTCCTCTGTCCAGTGTCTGTGTTCTTTTGCCCATCTTAATATTATATTTTTATTGACCAGTCTGAGATATGGATTTTTCTTTGCAACTGCCTAGAGGCGTGTGAGGCGTCTGTTTCTCAAACTAGGCACTCTAATGTACTTTTCCTCTTGCTCAGTTGTGCACCGGGGCCTCCCACTCCTCTTTTTTTATTCTGGTTAGAGCCAGTTTGCACTGTTCTGTGAAGAGAGTAGTACACAGTGTTGTACAAGATCTTCAGTTTCTTGGCAATTTCTCGCATAGAATAGCCTACATTTCTCGGATCAAGAATAGACTGACGAGTTTCAGAAGAAAGTCCTTTGTCTCTGGCCATTTTGAGCCTGTAATCGAATGCACAAAGGCCGATGCGCCAGATACTCAACTAGTCTAAAGAAGGCCATTTGTATTGCTTCTTTAATCCGTTTTCATCTGTGCTAACATAATTGCAAAAGGGCTTTCTAATGATCAGTTAGCCTTTGTAAAATCATAAACTTGGATTAGCTAACACAACGTGCCATTGGAACACATGAATGATGGTTGCTGATAATGGGCCTCTGTATGCCTGTGTAGATATTCCATACAAAATCAGCCATTTCCAGCTACAATAGTCATTTACAACATTAACAATGTCTACACTGTATTTCCAATCAATTTGATGTTATTTTAATGGACAAAAAAAATAGCTTTTCTTTCAAAAAAATATTTCTAAGTGACCCCAAACTTTTGAATGGTAGTGTAGATAGAAAACAATAGGTGGGCACAATTCACTATCAGGTGAACAAAACACAATGTTTGCTGTCTAAATCACTCTCTAGCAATTTATTTGTTTTGAACAGGGAATCGGATTGATTTAGACAGCCCCAGTTATTGCAACGGCAGACCAGGCAGCAACATTGACAGTTACATGTTAGCTCGCACCAAAATCTAGCACAAATAGAACAAAGCAGTGCATTAAGGGGCTACATTCAGCTACACTTGAAAGTCAAACAAATTAACCCATTAGCCACTACCCAAAAGCTAAAGATTGGCTAACAAAAGAGCAGTAGCCTAAGCTGAATATTAGTCTACATTTCAGCTGATAATACTACAATGTGAGTTGGCTGTATGACTGAGGTTAAAGACCGAATAATATAGAACTGTAATATTGACCCACTGAAAGACAGTCTTACCAAAAACCTTCAAACATTGGAAATAAGTGAAAAGTGGGAAGAAAAGAAGAAGGAAAAAAATAAGAGAAGAGATTAAAGTTGGCCGGTAAAGTAAATCAATCATCACGTAGATAAAATACGGTACAGTACTAAAAATGGGTATATAATTTGCACAGTTGAGACTCCTTCCAGTCATCACATTGGCTGAGGAGACATCAATCAAGACATAGGCCATGTTAATTAGGCACCAAAAGAGAATAAAAACAGACAAACAGGAACCGCAAATGTTCGTTTACCATTGCATATGTTTTGAAACTTTGAGTGCCCTAATGAACACGGCCAAGAGTTTGCTTAAAGAAGAGATACCATCCATAAACAGACCCAGAGGAGGAAATAGTGAGAAATAGAATAATGGAGAGAGACAAAGGAAGATTACATTAGTGACCTGTTCTCCCACAAGGGCTCTTTGCAGACAGACAGCACTTGGAGAAATGTCTAATTACAGTACGGAGGGGATTATGTAACATCATTTAAATGAATGAAATGTGTTGTAGAAATAGATTACTGACTGCAAAACTTGTCACCACGAAGTAGAACTACTCTGGGTGGGAAATAGAGTGGATGGATCATGGTTACGTCCCAAATGGTACCTATTCCCTACATCAGGGCTGCCCAACCCTCTTCCTGGAGATCTACTGGGCAGGGCTGGCAAACCCTCTTCCTGGAGATCTACTGTCCTGTGGGTTTTCAGTCCAACCCTAATTTAACACACCTGATTCTACTAATTAGCTGCTCAACAGGACCTTAACTAGCTGAATCAGAACAGCTAAATTAGGGTTGGACTGAAAACCTACAGGACAGTAGATCTCCAGGAAGAGGGTTTGCCAGCCCTGCCCTACATAGTGCACTACTTTTGACCAGGACCCATTGTACTTATTCCCTACATAGTGCACTACTTTTGACCAGAGCCCTATAGATGTGTAGGGAATAGGATGCAATTTGTGACACAACCCTTGTTCTTTCTGCTTTTCATATCTGAACTATGCACGTTAGATACAGTTTTAAGAAAAGACGAGTGAAAACTAATAATCACAAGAAAACAATACCATAGTCACGACATGGGTCATTCAGTTAGGTTCAACACAACAGTAAGTGTACACCAGACAGAATTGGACATATATCAGTAATACGGTAGTAGATCAGAACCTCTCTTAGGTTGTGTTACTACTGTTTTACTTACACCGATTTATGCCACTCCGGTTTTGAACGGGAATCAAGAAGTGTATGGTGGTTTATGTTCAATTTAAAACTGTATTGTACAGTCCTGCTATCCAGAATTAGCCACGTCTATCAAGGTCCATTCATATAAGCATTATTCTCAAGGTGGAGCTTGCTGTTGGCTTTTGAGGGTGTGTATCAGAACCTCTCATGTTGTATCCAATCCAATCAACTGACTCTTGTTATTCAGACCCTGATTGGCTATAGACAGAAGACAGGCCCAAAATAGACCTCCTGATGCTTATTTTCTTTCAACACTTTCAAGCAACACAAAAATTTGGCTTCAAGCCCTAACTACCCGTCGGGACTCTTCTTCCCAAATGAAACCTAAACCAAAGTTGTGTACTGGACTGTGCAGTCAGAGCCAGATACGGCTGGTATTAGTGCATGAGCTTGAGCAATACTCGTCCATGTACTGTACTGTACTGTATGTGTCAGGTTGCGATATCCGAAACGGCACCTTATTCCGAAATGGCACTCTATTCCTTAAATAGTGCACTATAGTGCTCGAGCTCTGGTAGAGTAAAGTAAAATAGAGCACTACAGTACATAGGGAATAAGGCGCCATTAAGGACGCACCCTCAGTCCTCCCTACAAACCCAACAGAGTCCCAGGACACTGCTGTATGGAGGATCCACAGACAGGTCAAACGGGTTACGGTTTTCTAGTATATTTTTGTAGAGTACCAGAATTCCTTGTCCCTCCTACTGCACAAAGTAACTCACTATATAGCCCTATATGACCTATAATAGTTTTGGTGATAATCTTTCATAGAGTAGGCATGAGGGACATAGATGTCTTTGTATAGAATGGCCATCAACTTTTGAAAAGCAATGTTGGATGGATGCCAGTCAGATGGCTAATGAACTTGGAGGAGTAGTGGTTTGATGAAATATTCAAGTAATTGTCGATTTTTTGGTTTTGTTTCAGCACTTTGTGTAATTCACACACTATCTGATCTGTTCAATTGTGCGGCTATAATGCTTTGTTCACAATAATTCACGTGGAATGGAGAGAACAGTATCTATACATTGTAATTCTAAACTAGCTCTCACAGTCTCACGTCAGAATTAGACATTCATCAAATTTCTAAGTTCTTCCAAACGTCAAATGTTGTACCCTAAACAGTGTTTAAGGTACTTAGGCATAACTCCACATTTTTAAGGTTGGGGTTAAGTTTAGGCATTAACTCCGAAATCTTAAGGTTAGGCATTAAGTCGGAATGGTTATGGTAAGGGTTAAGGTTTAGGATAGGCATAAAACAAAAATATCAAAAACAACCTTTGACACCAGAAGCAGACGCCTATGCCTACCCACCATCACTGTCTACAATGCCTAAGCAAAAGCAAAAGCCACTAGAGTAACAGCGCTTACTGTGGCCACTAGTGGCCAGTTTCCACGTCATATCAGATGTTGATGGATGTCGAATACTAACTTGTGTCACTAGGTGACCTGGCTGGTAAATTCTACAGCATCATATTGCTTTGTCTTCTAGGAAGGTTAATGAAATACATGGCGAGAAAAATTGTCTGTGCGCAACTTTGGGTCCTGGTCAAAAGTAGTGCACTTTGAAGGGAAACGTGCCTTTTGGGACAAAAACATTTACTTGCTGCTACTACTGTACAAGGTGTCATCTCTGTAATAATGATGGCAATGGGCGATCATAGAGATGCAAAACCATCATCAACATCTGCTTTATCTACGGCATCATGGGGCAGTGGATGACCATTGATATTTAATGAGTCTAATTAACACTTTTAATACCCAATTCCTTATATAGTGCACTACCTATGCCCTGGACAAAAGTATTTCACTATGTAAGGAATAGGGTGCCATTTGGGACTTAGACTTAGTTGTCCATGACTCTTAGTAATGCTCCCATATGGGTCCGTAGGTAGGACAGTCTATGTACAGTGGAAACTTACTTGCTCACTATTTTCACAACACTACTCTATTTTTATATCAATCTTGCTGAGCTGTTTTTTTTCTCTCTTTAACATCTCTGAATATGCTTGGAGGATGAGGAAAGTGGTTGGGTTAGCTTGATACTTGAGCACAAACTGAAACTGCAAACCTGGGGATGAGGAGAGGGAATTGGGGGGGGGGGGAGATACAAACTGAAACTGCATTCAAATCGAGCTCTGAGATTTTAGCACGTCATAACTACTAGATGTAAAATACCAATAACATAAGCTACCAGATGATACCAACTGGATAGTTGTGGAGATATGAGACGTCCGAGCTGCTTGCTAAGCCTCTGACTTAAGAAAGGAGAAGGGATACTGTAACTGACTCGACGAACCGGTTGAACTTTGACCACAATCGGACGTCTTCCAATGACTGAACGAAACCCGAGATGCTGACTTACACTGACTGGGTTGTTCTTGCTACATTTTTCCCCTACCTTTTCGTTTATTTCAATGAACATGAATGATGAAAACGTTAATAAATCATTTTTTAAAATCTGATTACAAGACTTAACTACGTTTTAAATGTCTATTTTCTCAATGACATAATGATTTGTGATGTGACTGAAGAGAAAGAAGTATGGGAGTTCAGAGGACAGAATAGAAAAGAGGGAAGAGAAGAGAAAAGGAGTGAGACAGAGAGAATAGAAAAGGGAGAAGGAGAGAGAAAAGAAAGAGAGAACAGTGGGATTTATGATTGGCAATTTGTGGTACGGTGTCAGAGACCCCTACACACACACAACACACAGCATGTGGAGAGGATCCAGAGTTACAGTCTAGATTGATGTGTCAATCCTTTTAAGGTCCCTTTTAAGGTACAGGACAAATCAACTTTGGGTCAACTTTGGGAAATACATGGAAAGTGTAACCTGCTCTGGGATAAATAGTGTGTGTGTGTGGAACATATTATGTTGTATGTATACTACCATTCAAAAGTTTGGGTCACCTAGAAATGTCCTTGTTTTTTTTAAAGAAAATAATGTTTTTTGTCCATTAAAATAACATAAAATTGATCAGAAATACAGTGTAGACACGGTTAATGTTGTAAATGACTATCGTAGCTGTAAACGGCAGATTCTTTATGGAATATCTACATAGGCATACAGAAGCCCATTATCAGCAACAATCACTCCTGTGTTCCAATGGCACGTTGTGTTAGCTAATTCAAGCAATACAACTGGCCTTCTTTAGACTCGTTGAGTATCTGGAGCATCAGCATTTGTGGGTTCAAAATGATAAACTTGAATTAGGCTCAAAATGGCGAGAAACAAAGTATTTTCTTCTGAAACTCATCAGTCTATTCTTGTTCTGAGAAATGAAGGCTATCCCACGTGCGAAATTGCCAAGAAACTGAAGATCTCGTACAACACTGTGTACTACTCCATTCACAGAACAGTGCAAACTGGCTCTAACCAGAATAGAAAAAGGAGTGGGAGGCCCCAGTGCACAACTGAGCAAGAGGACAAGTACATTAGAGTGTCTAGTTTGAGAAACAGACGCCTCACAAGTCCTCAACTGGCAGCTTCATTAAATAGTACCCGCAAAACACCAGTCTCAACGTCAACAGTGAAGAGGCGACTCCAGGATGCTGGCCTTCTAGGCAGAGTTGTAAAGAAAAAGCCATATCTCAGACTGGCCAATATAAATAAAATATTAAGATGGGCAAAAGAACACAGACACTGGATAGAAGAAGAAGAACTCTGCCTAGAAGGCCAGCATCCCGGAGTCGCCACTTCACTGTTGACGTTGAGGCTGGTGTTTTGCGGGTACTATATAATGAATCTGGCAGTTGAGGACTTGTGAGGCGTCTGCTTTTCAAAAACAAGGACATTTCTAAGTGACCCCAAACTTTTGAACAGTACTGTATATATCCAAAAAATGTAACATTTCTTATTTTTTTCAAATAGCTGTGTACCATGGTTATGTATTGATTCCTGAAAATATGGGAAGGGGGGGGGGGGGACAGCACAGCTGGGCCAACAAGAAAATAACACAGCAGTCGCATCCCAAATGGAACTCTACTCCCTACATAGTGCACACATTTGACCAGAGGCTTATGGGGCCCTGGTGGTCAAAAGGGATGCACAATATTGGGAATAGGGTGCCATTTGGGACGCTGACAATTACTTAGCAACCAGTACCCACCCACTGGGCACAGACGTCAATTCAACATCTATTCCACGTTGGTTCAACGTAATTTCAATGATTGAACCAGTGTGTGTCCAGTGGGCAGTTACCAGCTGCCAGTTTAACCACCTCTCCATTAAGCTCTGTGGCTTGACCCTTGATTGTGTGTGTGTGTGTCTGTGTGTCCGTGAATACAGAGACACAGCAGTGACAGCAACATTTGCGGTTGAAATATTTTGTCAATTTTTGTGTGTGTGAATGGGATTCAATCTGATCTCGGGTTATAGGAATTGCGGCTTTTAAAGGCAATTTCCAATTGAGCCGACATATGCAACATTTACTGTGATTACGATCTCCGCAAAAGCAAGAACATTGCCTTCAAAAGCTGAAACTCCTATAACCTATAACCTGGGATTGAATCCTGGCCTGTGTGTGTGTGTGTGTGTGTGTGTGTGTGTGTGTGTGTGTGTGTGTGTGTGTGTGTGTGTGTGTGTGTGTGTGTGTGTGTGTGTGTGTGTGTGTGTGTGTGTGTGTGTGTGTGTGTGTGTGTGTGTGTGTGTGTGTGTGTGTGTGTAAACATGTTACGTGTGTGTATTCAATCCAAGCATGTACAAAAGGATCAATGGAAATATTATTCTCTCCAAAAAAAACATCTTCAGACCAATCAGATTAGATTAGTGATGATGATGTAATGTCACCTCCATAGTTCCCATGACAGCCAGAGTGCGGCGGTGCCATGGCGTCAGCGGGAAGCCTAATCTGGTGCCTAAAACTGGCTGGTGCGTCCTGCCGATTAATCCCTGACAAGATCAGAGGCCAAAGGGTCGTGTGCCATTGCTTCCCAAATGGCACACTATTCCCTTTATAGTGCACTACTACACACACACACACACACACACACACACACACACACACACACACACACACACACACACACACACACACACACACACACACACACACACACACACACACACACACACACACGAAACGCAAGTGGTTTGCAGGGCACTCACTGCCAGGGGAAATCAGCACTCAGACTCATTAAGATGCCTTCTCTCTCTTAGTTTGTACAATACCAAAAAGACAAAACTTAGTAATTTCATCCCATAGTGTGAATGTGTGCAAAGGTGTGTTTTCAACCACGTGTTTGTGTTAAAGTGTTTACATACCATCACGAAGGGACAACATCCAGTGTATTTGTGTGTGTGCCTGTGTCTATGAGTGAGTGTCTGTTTTTGCCTCTGTGTGCGTGCATCATGCGTATGTGCATAGCTGTATGTAAGTTTCTAGGTGCATGTGCCTGTGCATGTATAGCTGTGTGTGTACCTGTGTTGCAGAGCATGTTGTCTGAATTGGAAGGTCTCATCACTGCTATTGGTGGGTCAATAAGAGTTAATTAACAACATATCAGACCTGAGGCTATCCACTTGGTCATCCAGTCACTGACACAATAAAACCTGTCTTTTAGAGAGGGCTTGACACACACGCATAGACATGCACACACACACACACACAAATACATAAACACACAGGCACAGACAGACACACTGACTCAGGGCTAGATTAAATCTGAAATGTGGAAGATCCGAGTTATAGCGTGATAAAAAATGTTTCTGCTTGAGCCGATAAATGCAGCGTTTACCGTGAATCTTCCTTTGTCCGGATTTAATCTAGGCCTCAGATACACACACACACACACAGAGACAAACAAGCACACTAACACACACACTCATCCTACAGAAACACACTCTCTCTTGTTAATCGTGAGCAGCACAAAAGTGTGCATAAATATGTTTGTTCTTCATGATGCCATAGGGCTCTGGTCAAAAGTAGTGCAGTATGTAGGGAATAAGGTGTCATCTGGGACACAGTCAGAGAGTGGGTCGGTCATTTCTTAGACCACTCCGTCTTTAATTGCTGTACTTCTGTTCTGTACCGGTTCTCCTTGCCTGCGGCTCAGTATGGGAGGAGAGAAGAACGAGGCGAGGGAGGGATGGAGGGAGGGGCATGTCGCAACGCTAAAAGCCTTCCCTCTCCTCTCACATTCCCTCTGGAGGAGTGACCTCTCTTTTGATGTGGAGGAGTGAGTCATCTTTTCTTCTTCTCCTTCTCTTCACTTCTTTCTCTTTCTCCCTCTCTCGCTCCCCGCTCTTCTGACCACACTGTAAGGGCTGTGGTTACTGAAATGCTAAATTGGGTTCGTAGAAGTGGACATGCTAACCTCCAAAACCATTTCTGTGAGGATGCACAGAGGTAACAGTGGCTTAGCTGTGGGTGTATGTATGTATCTGCAAGAATGAAATGATATTGGCTTACTGTATGGTGTTAATATCATCACATGCTTTTCCCCCCATCTCTCTCTCCCTCGCTCACTCACGCTCTCACACATACACACATTGAGGATTTTCGCATGCCCATCAGCTAAACTACACTGATAATTGCTTGAGTCCAACTTGCTACTGTAGAAAAACAAGACAATCTATAGTGAATGCAATCTCTCCCACACTCACACACAAGAACACACCATCCCACACACACGCACCTTAATGAAAACACAGGCACCATACACACTACTACATGGTAGTGGGAGGAGAATGAGAGATTCAGATTGACTCCACTCAGTGCAGTGTTCCCATGGGGACAGAGGTGACATAACGCCTAACAGAACACAACCAAACCCAATGACAAACACCGAAACAAAACCACTTGAACACTGTGTGCGTCTGAAATGGCACCGGATCCCGAATGAGACCTTTTACTCAGTACTTTGTTGAAGCACCTTTGGCAGAGATTACAGCCTTGAGTCTTCTTGGGTATGACGCTGCAAGCCTGGCACACCTGTATTTGGGGAGTTTCCCTCATTCTTCTCTGCAGATCTTCTTAACTTCTTGAGGGCCAGTGGCAGTATTCGGTATTTCGGATGACTGACGTGCCCAAAGTAAACTGCCTGTTACTCAGGCCCAGAAGCCTGGATATAGGACATGCACATAATTGGTAGTATTGGATAGAAAACACTCTGAAGTTTCAAAAACTGTTAAAATAATGTCTGTGAGTATAACAGAACTAGTATGGCAGGCAAAAACGGAGAATCCATCCAGAATTCTTTTGTTTTTTAGGTGTCTGCCCATCCAAATATTTGTTTATCGGAAAATCAAAGAAATACCTCCCCGATTGCAGTTCCTAGGGCTTCCACCAGATGTCAACAGTCTTTAGAAAGAGTTTCAGGCTTTTTTTTTTTGAAAAATTAGCTAGTTTTATAGTTTTTGGAGGTGGCTCCCATTTTGACTGTAGTATTGTGGCGCGCTTGGATGAGGGTGCACACTTCGTTATTTATCTCCGGTAATGAACATACTATTCTCCGTCTTAATTTTATCGTTTACTTACATATACCTGAGGAGTGATTAGAAACGTTGTTTGACTTGTTTGGACTTGGCATTTTGAACGAGGGAAACAGGTGGATTACTGAATCAAGTGTGCCAACTAAACTGACTTTTTTGTGATATAAAGAAGGACTTTATCGAACAAAACAACCATTTGATGTGTAGCTGGGACCCTTGGGATTGCAAACAGAGGAAGATCTTCAAAGGTAAGTGATTTATTTTATTGCTATTTCTGACTTTTGTGACACCTGTGCTGGTTTGGAAAATGTTTTAAATGCTTTTTTGTGTGGGGCGCTGTCCTCAGATAATCGCATGGTATGCTTTTGCCGTAAAGCATTTTTGAAATCTGACAAAGCGGCTGGATAACAAGAAGTTAAGCTTTTAAATTATGTAGGACACTTGTATTTTCATGAATGTTTAATATTACGATTTTGTATTTTGAATTTGGCGCTCCGATTTCACCGGATGTTGTCGAATTTGATCCCGCTAATAGGATTTCTGCACTAAGTTAAGTTCTGCGTCGCTGCACAGCTATTTTCAGGTCTCTCTAGAGATGTTCGATCGGATTCAAGTCCGAGCTCTGGCTGGGCCACTCAAGGACATTCAGAGACTTGTCCTGAAGCCACTCCTGCGCTGTGTGCTTGGGGTTATTGTCCTGTTGGAAGGTGAACCTTCACACCAGTCTAAGGTCCTGAACGCTATGGAGAAGATTTTCATCAAGGATCTCTCTGTACTTTGCTCTGTTCATCTTTCCCTCGATCCCGACTAGTCTCCCAGTTCCTGCCACGGAAAAACATCCCCACAGCATGATGCTGCCACCACCATACTTCACCATAGGGATGATGCCAGGTTTCCTCCAGATGTGACGCTTGCATTCAGGCCCTAAAGTTCAATCTTGGTTTCATCAGACCAGATAATCTTGTTTCTCATCGTCTGAGAGACGTTAGATGCCGTTTGGCAAACTCCAAACAGGCTGTCATGTGCCTTTTACCTAGGTGTGGCTGGCCACTCTACCATAAAGGCCTGATTGGTGGAATGCTGCAGATATGGTTGTCCTTCTGGAAGGTTCTCCCATCTTCACAGAGGTACTCTGGAGCTCTATCAGAGTGACCATGGGGTTCTTGTCCACCTCACTGACCAAGGCCCTTCTCCCTTGATTGCTCCGTTTGGCCAGGCTGCCAGCGCTAGGAAGAGTATTGGTGGTGCCAAACTTATTTCATTTAAGAATGATGGAGGCAACTGTGTTCTTGGGGACCTTTAACACTGCTGAAATTGTTTTTTGCTCTGACATACACTGTCAACTGTGGGACCTTATACAGACAGGTGTGTGCCTTTCCAAATCATGTCCATTCAATTGAAATTACCACAGGTGGACTCCAATCAAGTTGTAGAAACATCTCAAGGATGATCAATGGAAACAGGATGTATCTGAGCTCAATTTCGAGTCTTATAGCAAAGGGTCTGAATACTTATGGAAATAAGGTATTTCTGTTTTTTAATTAGCAAACATTTCTAAAAACCCGTTTTCTCTTTGTCAGTATGGGGTATTGTGTTTAGATTGATGAGGAAATGTATTATTTAGTCCATCTTAGAATACGGCTGTAATGTAACAAAAGGTGGAAAAAGTCAAGGGGTCTGAATAATTTCTGAATGCATTGTATCTGCAGGTAGGTGAGTGACAGAAACTGTTGAGGGAGGCTGACCCTGTCTTGTCCTTGTCTGTGTTGTCCATTAATCTATATTCATGTATTCCTTTGGGCTGATTTGCTTATGGAATCCAAGTAGAGCACATCACTCATACAGTAATGAAAGCCTCCTCTGCCTCCATCCTGGGAGAAATATTCAATTACACCAACAGACCAATTCAATTACCAGAAGTGCTGACGGGGGCCTGTGGGCCACACACGCACACACCTTCACACAGTCACATAAGCCTATACACACACACACACACTAGAGGTCAACCGATTATGATTTTTCAACGCCGATACCGATACCTATTATTGGAGGACCAAAAAAGCCGGTACCGATTAATCGGCCGATTGTTTTACATTTAATGACAATAATGACAATTACAGCAATACTGAATGAACACTTCTTTTATCTTAATATAATACATCAATAAATTCAATTTATCCTAAAATAAATAATGAAACATGTTCAATTTGGTTTAAATAATTCAAAAACAAAGTGTTGGAAAATAAAGTAGAAGTGCAATATGTGCTATGTATGAAAGCTAACGTTTAAGTTCCTTGCTCAGAACAAAATAACATATGAAAGCTGGTGGTTCCTTTTAACATGAGTCTTCAATATTCCCAGGTAAGAAGTTTTAGGTTGTAGTTATTATTGGAATTATAGGACTATTTCCCTCTATCCCATTTGTATTTCATTAACCTTTGACTATTGGATGTTCTTATAGGCACTTTAGTATTGCCAGTGTAACAGTATAGCTTCCGTCCCTCTCCTCGCTCCTCCCTGGGCTCGAACCAGGAACACAATGACAACAGCCACACTCAAAGCAGCGTTACCCATGCAGAGCAAGGGAAACAACCACAGGCTCAGAGCGAGTGACGTTTGAAATGCTATTAGCGCGTGCTAACTAGCCAGCCATTTCACTTCGGTTACACCGTCATGAATCTAATATAATTAAAGGGACATTCATGGAAAAATTCAATATCTACAAATTCATTTTTTTTTAGGTTTCCATCCAATTGGGAACAGATTTTCATGCAAATATAAAAAATCCAACAGGAGATTTCCGTCAAATTGACTTGTTGTGGATAAAAGGCTGTGCCTGATGACATAATGCACATAAAAATAATTCCCATGTACCAAAAAACAACAACAAGATAAATGGGTTTCCATCACATTTTCAACTTACTGATGGTTTTGTCACAAAAACATTTGCGTTATATAGCGAATGTGCCAAGGTCTTGGTACCTGCGCTCCTTCTAATAGCTTGCAGAAACAGTGCGGGTAGGCTAGCATACATGATGAGATTATAATGGACAAAAGAGTGTTATTATTTTTATTTGTCAAACGGAAGCCAAGCTTCAATCAACATGTCACCAGAATAAGACCCTCAATATTTCATCACCGTGCACGTTCAGCACCCTGTGTAGTTCATCATAACTTATTGCCTATATGCATGCTTTCTTGAGTCGTAGTGGGAGGACCACACAACATATCATCGCGTGACACCAAGTTAACTTCGATATGATAGTTATTAGATCAATATTTGCACATAAAGGAGTTTTCACCACCATTTCTCGCATAATACATTTTACAGACACAAAAAGATCCCACCTTGTCTAGCGTATTTTGTTTTGTCAGCATTTGGAAAGTTTACCAACAAATTAGCTTTTTCCATCAGGCCCGTCGTGATTATTATTATTATACTTTACTGCATAAAAAGGTTGGATGGAAATCTGGTTAATTTAAAAGATAGAAAACCATGATCTTTTCATCTTACAAATAGATCAAATTCAAATATAATGGACATGATGTCTCTGGAGAGTGGGTTGATGAATGGTGACCTATCCACATCTGGCACGTTTGCCCAAACTAGGCCTCTCTCCTGGGGTAAAGCCATCCACAAGCACCCTGCCATAGAGCATAGAACATCTGTGTCCTGTTTGGACCATCTCACTTTGTTTGGTGATGTTTTAGGGGGTCCACATGAACACTCTGGGTGCAAACCATATGGCACCCTATTCCCTATATAGTGCACCACTTTTGACCTACACACACCTTTACATAAACACACACCAGACAAACAGACACACACCTTAGAAATGGGGGGGCACATGCTGTCGCACGCACAGACACACACAGAGACAGCGCCTCTGTTTTTGGAATGAATAGGTGTTGTGTCTGTTTAGCATAATGAAGGGCTCCCTGTCAGCTCACAGAACCATGCATTATTCATACATTATTATTCATCAGTCTATCAAATCGACGAGGCACAGGCAGACACCTGCAACTCAGAGGCAGTCGTGCAAACACACACTTTACAAGTAGGGGCCACGTGCTGCGGCACACACACCTTAGAAGTGGGGGCCACAAGTGGGGGCTGTCGCACACACACACCTTAGAAATAGGGGCCTTAGGCTGTCACACAAACACCCGAAGGCCCGTTCAGGATTATTACTGTACTTTCAGATAAAAATGTATTAAGTAGATTGAACAGTGTGGAAAACAGTGTGTTGGTCTCCATTTGTGAACCTGCTGCTTCATCAAAGACACACTCACAGAAGTGTGAAGAGAGCCTTACACTGGAGCAGGGACTGGCAAATGCACAGATAAAAGGAATATACACAGTAGTGAAAATAAATGGTAGAGGAGAAAGAGACAGTAGTAGAGAGTGGACAGACACACACAATAGTATAAAGAGACAATAGTCTACAGAGACACAGTTTAAAGGGATACATACACAGTAGTGTACATATACACTGAGGTTGAGAAACAAATAGTACTGTAAATACACACACCAACGGAGAGAGAAGTAGATTACATTTTATGAGAAAGAGACACAGTTGTCTACATAGGAACATAGTATAGAGACACACATAGTATAAAGACAGAATAGTGAAGAGAAACACACTAGCCTGAACAGGGAGACAGTACTCGAGACACACTTAACTGGCTGAAGTACTCCTCACTGCTACTAGATGGGAGTGTTGCATCAAGAATGAAACCAATGGCAATAGTGCTGAAGTCAATGGATTACAACTGCAACCTGTCTTCCACTGGGAGCCCTCTGGTACGCTCACCCTGAGGGCATCTGAAGATTGCCAGGACCATCCAGAAGTAGGAGGGTACCAGTGTCATCAGGGTGCTGAAGCAAAGACTTGTGAGGACAAAGGCTGAGAAGGATGCAACTGCGGCCTGCAATTCAGGGCGTTCCTGCGTGTGGGCATTCCTGCATCTGCAGGAACCACTATTTATACTTCTATTGGTCAAGTTTTAAGCTAGGACAGGCGGGAGGCGGGGTCGCTCCAGTACAGTATGTGGCGTTAATGCACAATAAAGTTGGATGCCAGCTGCCAAAAAAACCCACTGAAGAAGAGGAGGTGCCAACAATGGTAACTAGCTAGCCATACACCAGTAGACAACGTCCTTCGACCCCGCCTGTCGGCCATAATTTTCACGCAAGTACACACACAGAGACAGAAATCAGTAGCATGGGCAGCCACATGCGATTTAGCAACATTAATTTGACTAAATTGTTTTTGGTATCTTTAAGTTTTCAGTGTATCAAACAGAGCATATATAGCCTTGTTGAATTGTTGATGTTTAAATGTTTAAGTTAAAAGGGTGCTGGACTAGAAGAGGCAGTGCTCCTGTTGTCTTTGTGCTGACTCCGTTGTTCTAAATCAGTTGCTGTTTTGATAACTGTTGCTTACATTAACTTGTTGCTTACATTAATCTGGAAAATTCACCTCCAAAGCCCAAATTACATTTAAAGTCAATGTTCATGGTAAAACATTGCATATCTTTACATATCAATTTCGAAAAATCTATAACGCTTCAGAGATGCGTATTGAATAGAGCCCAAATAAATCACTCTTTCCATTGTAAGATGATACTTAAAGCTGTTTAAATACTTATGACAAGCCTATGACACACATCCAGTGGAGGCTGGTGGGAGGAGCTATAGAAGGATGGGCTAATTATAATGGCTGGAAGGAATAAATGGAACACATCCATTTATTCTATTCCAGCCACTGCACACATCATAATGTAATGTACCTGTATGCCTTAAAGTATTACCACAACTTTAAATTACAACTTTTCCGTCCTGTGTAGCTAAAGGTATGTTTTGTGTTTTCATTTAGAATTGAGATTTGTTATCCGTCATCATGCTGAAACGTGTAGAAATGGGATATTAAATTACATTAGCCATATACAGCTCAGATTCTGGAGGCTCACCTGGCAATGGTGTAATGTTGGAAACTGTGTAAACGGTTTCTGTTCAGTGTATATATACAGTACCAGTCAAAAGTTTGGACACAGCTACTCATTCAAGGGTTTTTCTTTATTTCTACTATTTTCTACATTGTATAATAATAGTGAAGACATCAAAACAATGAAATAACACATATGGAATCATGTATTAACCAAAAAGTGTGAAACAAATCTAAATATATTTGAGATTCTTCAAAGTAGCCATCCTTTGCCTTGATGACAGCTTTGCACACTCTTCGCATTCTCTCAATCAGCTCAACATTAATGATCCCACATTTGTTTAAACGTCACACCCCTGTGGCACATCCTGTGATCTCAAGAGACCAACAGATGAGTGAACATGAACAAATCATCCCTCACCCATTCTAATTATAACATCCAGCATATCCAACAACTAAAATCTACATGATGTGCATTCTATTTTACATGTATTACTATAATGGATCTATCTTTAGGAACAACAGGCACCTTTAAAACGATTTTGGCGCAGGTGGCTCGGAACAAGTTTAAGATTTCATTGTGCTCTGGGCTTCCTGGCTGAATGAGGCAGGAATGGCATGACGTGTTTGCTGACATGGCATTCCAATGCTGAGGGAGACTGTCAATCGGTTGAGCTGGAGTGAGCACAGAATACAAAGTTAATGTCCTTAATCTGACGTTTTCATTAATTGTTTCTGTATATGATGCTATGTCTATGCCATGTTTATCTTCTTGTTGGGATTTCTAAACACAGTTCATTTTCTGTATGTAAAGCACATTTCTGTGAACAACAGGCAAAATGTATTTAATACACGTATGGTTAAGTATGGTTAAAATAATCAAATTCACGCTGTATGGAATACACAAATATGCATTGTAAATACCAAAGGGAAGAGTAACTGCGAACTTGTCGATGCGTCTGATATTGAGGCTGTTTCCATGGTTATTTGTAGTAGGCCCCTCAGGCAGGTTGACATTGTAAATCTGCCCCTAGACAGAGACCTCTACGTGGGGCACCTTCCTCTCCAGCTCCTGCTCCAGATGGAAGTGTGGGATGTGGTCAAAGCTTTGGTACTGCACACCTGGCTGCTGCTGATACTATCACTCTACTATGTTGCTGGCCACTTCCACATTCCTGCCGAAGGTCTCTTTGTCCCTGGCCTTCCTCAGCATCTCCTGGATCGCGTTGACTGCGTTGAGGACATCCTTGCTAAGGCCCTCGATCGTGAGCGTAGCTTCCTCGCTGGAAGAATTGTATTCTATCCTCACAGTCACTCCCATGGTACTATGCATGTCGTGGATGCGCTTGAGTCAGACAGGTTTAGGATGGCGTTATCGTTGATGCTGTTGCTGACTTGCTCCTTCAGGATCAGGTCCTTGATCCAACACCTGGCTTGGTCCACTCTGGCCTGAGAGCCACCGCAGATGTGGAAGACTGGATCTACTTCCTGGCCCTCAATGACAAAATCCTCATCCTTTTGTGGCACGTCACCTTTACCCCAGGTGAACAATGCTGTACCAATAATGGACACAGTACATTATTTAGATGAAATCTTAGGGTATTAGTCAATGAGAGCTAGTACTACGGTTAACTTTGTTTGGGTCTATGTGGCAGTAAATATTAGGGGGTAAAAAGGCCCACATGGTCAAATATAATGCTGCTCCACAGTGCACTGGGAGATAGCATTATACCATGTGCTGACCTTTCCTTTCTTTACCAACATAATAAGGTAGCCTTTACATTTCATTTTCCCCCAGATGCTCCCCTTCTCTTGAGTGTCAACGCATGTGCCCTCCTTCTTCACCATAGATTTGTGGAACTCTGTGAGCATGGCAGGCTGGAAGATGACCATCCTGACCAGCTGAAGTGTGTTTTGGGACCCACCACGTCCACAACAGCATCCAACATGGTGTCAGCCACCTGGCCCGCCTGTACATTGCCCTGACCTTCAATGAGAGAACAGGATATTTGCCACACCTAGCAAGTGTGGATTTGAAGTTCAACAACATGCAACATTTATATTATATTGCTGCAAGTAATTGCCCAGCAATGAGACAATAAAGATTTTCTGAATCTGAATGTGCTTGTTAGCTTTTACTGTCTAGTGGAGGGCAAAGATTAAAAAACAAAGCACTTAGCAAACAGCTAGTATTTAAGTGGGCCAAGTCCCGTTCCTTCAATCTTATGGATTCTCACTGTTGCAAAATTCCATTAACTTTCCACAAGTTCCCAGGTTTTTCCCAAAATCCCGGTTGGAAGATTCCCAGAATAAGAAGGAAATCCAGACAGCACTAACCAGGATTTTTTTAGGAACTCCGTCATGGTCTCAACTTAGTGTTGAGAGGTAGAAAAGTAGAAAACGCAAAATGAAATTTAGAAATTTGATAATTCATCCTCAGTTTTCCACGATATGTCAGTCACTTAAGTAGCCCATGTCGGCTAACATTTTTTAAATTGCTGTAAGGTTGTCTAGCCAAGCTATCTAAATCTTGTACCTGAGTATTCTTTCCTGTTCTGTTTTGTAACTCACCTGTGCCGAGAGCATGGATGTGAGGGTATTCTGTGCACACATTTGCAGAGCTCCTTTGACCAACTCCTGGATCGCCTTTGGGTCCGTCTGACCAACCAGGTGGAGGGTCTTCTTTAACCGCAGTTTGCCCGGCTGGGTCAGTATCACTCCTTTGTTAAGCTGGGTTCCTGGAAATATACATTGTATACATTGATTGTTTTACTGTACATTGATTTCAGCAGGCATAGCAGAGCCCATTCCATATGTACTTGGAATTGAAAGATTCAGACCATTTCTTAGGGAGAGTTTCCTGATTGTACACCAGCACAAGGAACATGCAGTGTTGTGCAAGTTCTCCCACTTAAAAAGATGAGAGAGGCCTGTAATTTTCATCATAGGTACACTTCAACTATGACAGACAAAATGAGAAACAAAATCCAGAAAATCACATTGTGGGATTTTTAATGAATTTATTTGCAAAATGATTGTGGAAAATAAGTATTTGGTCACCTACAAACAAGCAAGATTTCTGGCTCTCACAGACCTGTAACTTCTTCTTTAAGAGGCTCCTCTGTCCTCCACTCGTTACCTGTATTAATGGCACCTGTTTGAACTTGTTTTCAGTATAAAAGACACCTGTCCACAACCTCAAACAGTCACACTCCAAACTCCACTATGGCCAAGACTGAATCTGCAATAGGTAAGCAGCTTGGTTTGAAGAAATCAACTGTGGGAGCAATTATTAGGAAATGGAAGACATACAAGACCACTGATAATCTCCCTCGATCTGGGGCTACACGCAAGATCTCACCTCGTGGGGTCAAAATGATCACAAGAACGGTGAGCAAAAATCCCAGAACCACACGGGGGGACCTAGTGAATGACCTGCAGAGAGCTGGGACCAAAGTAACAAATCCTACCATCAGTAACACACTACGCCGCCAGGGACTCAAATCCTGCAGTGCCAGATGTGTCCCCCTGCTTAAGCCAGTACATGTCCAGGCCCGTCTGAAGTTTGCTAGAGAGCATTTGGATGATCCAGAAGAAGATTGGGAGAATGTCATATGGTCAGATGAAACCAAAATATAACTTTTTGGTAAAAACTCAACTCGTTGTGTTTGGAGGACAAAGAACGCTGAGTTGCATCCAAAGAACACCATACCTACTGTGAAGCATGGGGGTGGAAACATCATGCTTTGGTGCTGTTTTTCTGCAAAGGGACCAGGACGACTGATCCGTGTAGGAAAAGGAACGAATTAATGGGGCCGTGTCTCGTGAGATTTTGAGTGAAAACCTCCTTCCATCAGCAAGGGCATTGAAGATGAAACGTGGCTGGGTCTTTCAGCATGACAATGATCCCAAACACAACGAAGCAATGGCTTTGTAAGAAGCATTTCAAGGTCCTGGAGTGGCCTAGCCAGTCTCCAGATCTTTATTTTTTTTTTTTTTCACCTTTATTTAACCAGGTAGGCTAGTTGAGAACAAGTTCTCATTTGCAACTGCGACCTGGCCAAGATAAAGCATAGCAGTGTGAACAGACAATACAGAGTTACACATGGAGTAAACAATTAACAAGTCAATAACACAGTAGAAAAAAAGGAGAGTCTATATACATTGTGTGCAAAAAGCATGAGGAGGTAGGTGAATAATTACAATTTTGCAGATTAACACTGGAGTGATAAATGATCAGATGGTCATGTACAGGTAGAGATATTGGTGTGCAAAAGAGCAGAAAATAAAACAAATAAAAGCAGTATGGGGATGAGGTAGGTAAAAATGGGTGGGCTATTTACCGATAGACTATGTACAGCTGCAGCAATCGGTTAGCTGCTCAGATAGCAGATGTTTGAAGTTGGTGAGGGAGATAAAAGTCTCCAACTTCTGCGATTTTTGCAATTCATTCCAGTCACAGGCAGCAGAGAACTGGAACGAAAGGCGGCCAAATGAGGTGTTGGCTTTAGGGATGATCAGTGAGATACACCTGCTGGAGCGCGTGTTACGGGTGGGTGTTGCCATCGTGACCAGTGAACTGAGATAAGGCAGAGCTTTACCTAGCATGGACTTGTAGATGACCTGGAGCCAGTCTGGCGACGAATATGTAGCGAGGGCCAGCCGACTAGAGCATACAGGTCACAGTGGTGGGTGGTATAAGGTGCTTTAGTGACAAAACGGATGGCACTGTGATAAACTGCATCCAGTTTGCTGAGTAGAGTGTTGGAAGCAATTTTGTAGATGACATCGCCGAAGTCGAGGATCGGTAGGATAGTCAGTTTTACTAGGGCAAGTTTGGCGGCGTGAGTGAAGGAGGCTTTGTTGCGGAATAGAAAGCCGACTCTAGATTTGATTTTCGATTGGAGATGTTTGATATGAGTCTGGAAGGAGAGTTTACAGTCTAGCCAAACACCTAGGTACTTATAGATGTCCACATATTCAAGGTCGGAACCATCCAGGGTGGTGATGCTAGTCAGGCGTGCGGGTGCAGGCAGCGAACGGTTGAAAAGCATGCATTTGGTTTTACTAGCGTTTAAGAGCAGTTGGATGCCACGGAAGGAGTGTTGTATGACATTGAAGCTCGTTTGGAGGTTAGATAGCACAGTGTCCAAGGACGGGCCGGAAGTATATAGAATGGTGTCGATTGCGTAGAGGTGGATCAGGGAATCGCCCGCAGCAAGAGCAACATCATTGATATATACAGAGAAAAGAGTCGGCCCGAGAATTGAACCCTGTGGCACCCCCATAGAGACTGCCAGAGGACCGGACAGCATGCCCTCCGATTTGACACACTGAACTCTGTCTGCAAAGTAGTTGGTGAACCAGGCAAGGCAGTCATCAGAAGAACCGAGGCTACTGAGTCTGCCGATAAGAATATGGTGATTGACAGAGTCGAAAGCCTTGGCAAGGTCGATGAAGACGGCTGCACAGTACTGTCTTTTATCGATGGCGGTTATGATATCGTTTAGTACCTTGAGCGTGGCTGAGGTGCACCCGTGACCGGCTCGGCTACCAGATTGCACAGCGGAGAAGGTACGGTGGGATTCGAGATGGTCAGTGACCTGTTTGTTGACTTGGCTTTCGAAGACCTTAGATAGGCAGGGCAGGATGGATATAGGTCTGTAACAGTTTGGGTCCAGGGTGTCTCCCCCTTTGAAGAGGGGGATGACTGCGGCAGCTTTCCAATCCTTGGGGATCTCAGACGATATGAAAGAGAGGTTGAACAGGCTGGTAATAGGCGGCGGATAGTTTCAGAAATAGAGGGTCCAGATTGTCAAGCCCAGCGGATTTGTACGGGTCCAGGTTTTGCAGCTCTTTCAGAACATCTGCTATCTGGATTTGGGTAAAGGAGAACCTGGAGAGGCTTGGGCGAGTAGCTGCGGGGGGGACGGAGCTGTTGGCCGAGGTTGGAGTAGCCAGGCGGAAGGCATGGCCAGCCGTTGAGAAATGCTTGTTGAAGTTTTCGATAATCATGGATTTATCGGTGGTGACCGTGTTACCTAGCCTCAGTGCAGTGGGCAGCTGGGAGGAGGTGCTCTTGTTCTCCATGGACTTCACAGTGTCCCAGAACTTTTTGGAGTTGGAGCTACAGGATGCAAATTTCTGCCTGAAGAAGCTGGCCTTAGCTTTCCTGACTGACTGCGTGTATTGGTTCCTGACTTCCCTGAACAGTTGCATATTGCGGGGACTATTCGATGCTATTGCAGTCCGCCACAGGATGTTTTTTGCTGGTCGAGGGCAGTCAGGTCTGGAGTGAACCAAGGGCTATATCTGTTCTTAGTTCTCCATTATTTGAACGGAGCATGCTTATCTAAAATGGTGAGGAAGTTACTTTTAAAGAATGACCAGGCATCCTCAACTGACGGGATGAGGTCAATGTCCTTCCAGGATACCCGGGCCAGGTCGATTAGAAAGGCCTGCTCACAGAAGTGTTTTAGGGAGCGTTTGACAGTGATGAGGGGTGGTCGTTTGACTGCGGCTCCGTAGCGGATAATAAGGCAATGAGGCAGTGATCACTGAGATCCTGGTTGAAGACAGCGGAGGTGTACTTGGAGGGCCAGTTGGTCAGGATGAAGTCTATGAGGGTGCCCTTGTTTACAGATATAGGGTTGTACCTGGTGGGTTCCTTGATGATTTGTGTGAGATTGAGGGCATCTAGCTTAGATTGTAGCACTGCCGGGGTGTTAAGCATATCCCAGTTTAGGTCACCTAACAGAACAAACTCTGAAGCTAGATGGGGGGGCGATCAATTCACAAATGGTGTCCAGGGCACAGCTGGGAGCTGACGGGGGTCGGTAGCAGGCGGCAACAGTGAGAGACTTATTTCTGGAGAGAGTAATTTTTAAAATTAGTAGTTCGAACAGTTTGGGTATGGACCTGGAAAGTATGACATTACTTTGCAGGCTATCTCTGCAGTAGACTGCAACTCCTCCCCCTTTGGCAGTTCTATCTTGACGGAAAATGTTATAGTTGGGTATTTTTTTTATTCAGAATTTTTGGTGGCCTTCCTGAGCCAGGATTCAGACACGGCAAGGACATCAGGGTTAGCAGAGTGTGCGAAAGCAGTGAGTAAAACAAACTTAGGGAGGAGGCTTCTGATGTTGACATGCATGAAACCAAGGCTTTTTCGATCACAGAAGTCAACAAATGAGGGTGCAGGGCTTGGACATGCAGGGCTTGGGTTTACCTCCACATCACCCGCGGAACAGAGGAGTAGTATGAGGGTGCGGCTAAAGGCTATCAATACTGGTCGCCTAGAGCATTGGGGACAGAGAATAAAAGGAGCAGATTTCTGGGCATGGTAGAATATATTCAGGGCATAATGCGCAGACAGGGGTATGGTGGGGTGCGGGTACAGCGGAGGTAAGCCCAGGCACTGGGTGATGATGAGAGAGGTTGTATCTCTGGACATGCTGGTTGTAATGGGTGAGGTCACCACATGTGTGGGAGGTGGGACAAAGGAGGTATCAGGGGTATGAAGAGTGGAACTAGGGGCTCCATTGTAAACTAAAACAATGATAACTAACCTGAACAACAGTATACAAGGCATATTGACATTTGAGAGAGACAAACAGCGAGGCATACAGTAATCACAGGTGTTGAATTGGGAGAGCTAGCTAAACAGTAGGTGAGACAACAACAGCTGGTAAAATAGTGTTGAATAGGCAGGGAGGGTCGGATTAACTACACACAGAGCCTGAGTGCGGCTGGGGCCGACAGATAAAACATAAACAAGCAGAATGGTCACTTGGCCAAGTGATCAGTGTCCAGGGGGCAGCGGTGGATGGGGCAGGGAAGCTAGACTGGCGAGTATTTTCCAGGTTAAAAAAACTGGCTGGCTGTGCAGAAGGTAAAGCCGCTAGCAATGGCTAACAATGACTAAATAGGTTGTAGCTAGTTAGCTGGTTAGCTTCTGGAGGTTCTTGAATGTGTTCTAAAAATTAAAAATAATAGCGATTCCGTATCACATTGGGTGAGGCAGGTTACCGGAAGGTATAATCGAATTAAAAATCGAAAAGAGATTGAAAGTAAATATGGGTCCAGTGAGTGGTTGGGATGCGGCGATTCAGACAGTTAGCAGGCCTGTGCTAACAAGCTAACAGTTAGTAGGCCGGGGCTAAACAAGGTAGCAGTTAGCGGACCGGAGCTAAACAAGCTAGCAGTTAGCAGGCCGAATTAGCAAGCAAGCAGATAGCAAGGGCTAGAAAGTTAGTCTTTGGAGGACGTCGCGATGGGGTGAGTCTGTTTATGCCTCTTCATGCGGTGACATCGATAGACCGGTCGTGGGTCCGGATATTGTAGCCCAGGAGTATGCTTCGGTGGTAGCACAGGAGCTCTGGCCGGGCTAGCTTCAAGCTAAGTGGATGGAAACGCTAGCCAGGAGTAATCATCCGGGGTTGCGGTTAGCTAGTTAGCTAGTTGTGAAGATCCAGCTGAAAATGTTCCGTTTGCGGTGGGAATCAGGGGATAAAAATAATAGGTCCGTTAAAGATATGCGAAGAAAAATATGTAAAAAAAACGATATATACGATAAAACGATATATACAAGGGACACGACACGACAAGATGTCCGACTGCTACGCCATCTTGGATTCTATGGATCTCAACATCATAGAAAATCTTTGGAGGGAGTTGAAAGTCCATGTTGCCCAGCAACAGCCCCAAAACATCACTGCTCTAGAGGAGATCTGCATGGAGGAATGGGCCAAAATACCAGCAACAGTGTGTGAAAACCTTGTGAAGACTTACAGAAAACGTTTGACCTCTGTCATTGCCAACAAAGGGTATATAACAAAGTATTGAGATAAACTTTTGTTATTGACCAAATACTTATTTTCCACCATAATTTGCAAATAAATTCATAAAAAATCCTACAATGTGATTTTCTGGATTTTTTTTCTCATTTTGTCTGTCATAGTTGACGTGTACCTATGATGAAAATTACAGGCCTCTCTCATCTTTTTAAGTGGGAGAACTTGCACAATTGGTGGCTGACTAAATACTTTTTTGCCCCACTGTATCCTCCATGCAAATGAATGTTGAAAGAAGAGATATTTAAAAGTTAATTGCTTAAAAGTTTGCAAGTCCAAAAGGCATCCATTTTGTGGATCGACCCAGGTCCCTTATGTAATCGGCTTGACTTTTTCTGCCTCCTAACTAGCAGTGTTATTAAAAGAAGGGATGCACGATATGTCAGTGAACACATCGGAATCGGCCGATATTAGTTAAAAATGCCAACATCGGCCTGATGTCTAGTTTAACAATGATGTCAAAGCTGACGTGCATACCTATATAACGTAATGACGCCACGTAAAATGCTACACGTGCAACACAGCATTCCTAACCTAGCCCACAATGTCTCCTGTGTGGATCGAGAAGTTAACAAGTCGAGCAGTCATTTGAAAGAGTAAGAACATTTCAGCGAGACAACTCAAAGGCGAAATACACTAACGCCAAGATAATGGAATTCATTGCCCTTGACAGTCAACCGTTCTCTGTCGTGGGTGATGTTGGCTTTCGCTGGCTGGTGGAGCACTGGTACACACCAAGTGCACTATTTTTCAGATGTTGACCTACCGGAGTTACACAGTAATAGCGTCATTGTTATTAGCTTCACTTCACAACATACTATGGAACGCCGCTTGGGTCTTTGAATGTCAAAAAAGATACACATCAAATAACACAGTTCTATTATCGAATGTTGTGTGTTCTGAATTTACACACGCAACCCAAGCATCACCACTACTATCAGTAGCACTGTCACAGCTGTACAAAAAAAGTCTGCAAACAAGCAAACACCGGCCACGAACGATGTGTTTACAATACCGCGTTGGTAAAAAAAAGCATTATTTGTTCGACCGCAACTTCTGGGGTAGCTAGCTAGCTTTAGCTTGGTACCTAGCTAGCACCAATACAACCAGCCTGAAAACAATGACCAGTAGAAACTGCAGTCATTTTCATTATTCTTAGCAATGATTTAGGAATCCTTGTGAGTTGGTAGCTAGGTAGCCACTTGTTCTTCACCTATTAAAATTGAACTTCATGAAAATAAATAGCTAGCCAGCTACTTAACCCTGTTACCCAAAGCTAACATTATAAGCAGCCAGCTAGCTTCATCTGGCTAGTGAAGCTCGACCGGACCGGGTTATGTGTTGTGAAGTTAGCCACAATAAGGAGTAGGCACAATAGTGGAATTTGCGGTTTGCCTTCAAAATAAAAGTACCTCTTTGAAAGTGATGCAGAAGGTTACAATTGGTGGAATCATGCCATATTTAGACTAGATAACGTTAAACAAGTTTGGGGTATGAAATGGGATGGCAATGAAATGGGGTATCAGTCTACTCGGTGACACCCACAGAACACAACTGCGAAGAGTTTACACAAATATTAGCGTAGTAGCTCTTACTACGGACTGTGACTGTGTAAAATCACCTCCCCAATGAGCCTATTGTGTGTATGGACATTCATATTGCACTGTACAGCTTTACCTAAGGATTGGGGATCAATGAAATGGGGTATCAGTCTAATCAATACCCAATATATTTTTCCCCAAAATCCTCCTCAGAATTATCAGACTCCAAAATATCCACGCGGTATTGTTTTTCCTCGGGAATAGTGTTCAATTCATATAGATTGACAATAAATGTGGCTCAATTCACAGTTGTTTCAGAGTCCTGCAATAAGAGCTATGATGGTAATGTTCTCTGGGTGTCACTGAGTAGACTGATACCCCATGTCAATGATCCACAATCCATAGGTAAAGCTGTACAGTGAAATTAGTATGCCCCCAATGCAATCCTAAAGTATTATACATCCAGTGTTCAACAGAGTTCAACAGATTTTTGTCAAATTAACAAATAATTGTCCTTTGTTGATTTTATATAACAATATTCCAACCTTGCTTAGCATGATCTATTCAATTAGCATGATCTATTCAATTATGGACCGCAAAGTCCACTATTGTGGATAATCCTTATTGTGGCTAGCTTCACATATATGGGCCCGACCACCATTAATCAAATAAGTGTCTTATAAATTAGGGTTATTTTAAATGATGACACCTAGCTACATAGTTAGCTAGCTAACTATAGCTACTAAAACAGATTGTGTTGTTTTGCTATGTTTTTGGGGAAGAACATTGTTGGCATCCATGAGCTAGCAAGCTTTTTTTAATGCCCAGCACTGTAGGTGCAATAGACAACTTTACCAGCATCATAGCATACAGTGAGGCAAAAAAGTATTTAGTCAGCCACCAATTGTGCAAGTTCTCCCACTTAAAAAGATGAGAGAGGCCTGTAATTTTCATCATAGGTACACTTCAACTATGACAGACAAAATGAGAAAAAAAATCTAGAAAATCACTTTGTAGGATTTTTTATTAATTTATTTGCAAATTATTGTGGAAAATAAGTATTTGGTCAATAACAAAAGTTTACTTACTCCTGGTTGGAGGTTCCAGATTCCTGCTTATTCCCTCCTGATTCCGATAATTTTCGCGAATTAAAACTACGTATCTCAGAGCATCGTAGCACCATTAGGTGTAAAAACTTTACTTATCCAGTTGCGGCCCACTTCTTGGAGGCAGGCCACTTGATTTCGTCTCTGCGTTATATTGGCATCGAACATGTCACACTCCCTAGGAGAAGGGGTGACCTTGATCATTTATTGTTAAAACGAGAGGCTGCCTGGATCTTTAACTTAAAGACCCTTGCGCCCTTCGGTCTCAACGTAGACTTTGATCTGAAGCCATTCTTGTGATTATTGTGACTTTGCCATTGTAATTGTTTGTAAGCTTGTGTAGTCAAATTAATCTATGATCGTATGCTATCCATTTGTTGTTTGTATGCTGTTCTTTGTATGACATTTTAATATTTGATAATTAACCAAGGATATTAGGCCACTCTTGGCCATGATTACAGACACCTGTGTCTTTTGACACTACATAAACGAGTCCTCCCACAGTGTTTGTGATTATACCCTGATGAAGACAGCTTGGCTGTCGAAACGTTGGTAATTAAATGTTTGCATCTGAGCTCCTAGAGTGTGCGTCTCTCTTTTATTTTCAAGTTTTCTACTCCGCTAGCCAGCACCTCGTCTAAATAGGTGTGCTTTTCTTTTTTCTAGATCATTGCATGGAACTCTATACCACATCAAGTAACTCATGATTTAAAAAACAGATACAAATACACCTTATGGAACAGCGAGGACTATGAAGCAACACAAACATAGACATGCATACAAACACACGATAACATATGCGCTATACACACATGTAAACATGGATTTTGTTTTATACATATATGGTAGAGGCCTGAGGGCACACACTATGTTGTTAATATATGTTATGAATGTATTGTAATGTTTTTAAAATGTATAACTGCCTTAATTTTGCTGGACCCCAAGAAGAGTATGGGGATCCATAATATATACAAATACAAGTAATTGCCAAAATAAGGAAATGCCAACATAAAGTGATTTAATGGGGCGTTGGGTCACCACGAGCCAGAACAGATTCAACGATGCATGCATTCTACAAGTGTCTGAACTCTACTGGGTGGATGAGACGTCATTCTTCCACGAGAAATTCCATTCTTTGGTGTTTTGTTGATGGTGCCACTTGTTGATGGTGCCACTCAGGTGCCACTCCAGAATCTCCCATAAGTGTTCAACTTATGTGACTGAGACAGCCATGGCATATGGTTTACATCGTTTTCATGCTCATCAAACCATTCAGGCACTCGTGCCCTGTGTATGGGGGTATTGTCATCCTATGGGGGCATAACTATGGTAGCCAGAAAAATGGCCTGCCCAGCATTTTTATACATGACCCTAAGCAGGAACCACAACTGTGTAGAAACAGCAGCTTTCAATATACTTGTTTCCCTCATGTACTCAAGTGTTGCCATTGTTTTTGCCCTTACCTGTATTTTTATCTAACATGTTGCACCTTCCTGAAGTAAACTCCAGAATAAACCTCAAGAACAAGGAGATTTTCCTGGTGCTCGGGAGGTCCCTAAGGTTCTACATTTGTCAGGATGTATGTGCTTAAGTCATTAAAATTACTAGCAAATATATTGTTTATTTTCTAGAAACCTATCATTGATGAATTCAGCTGATTAGTTATCTAGCTAGCTAAGCACTTCCCCAGGAGTTTCAACCTAGCTAGTGTTAGAATTGCGTCATTTCGAATCTGGTATCAGGATAAATATGACAATGAGTCACCGATTGTATACTATGTATTTTTTATTAGCTAAGCAATAAGTGGTAAATGCAAAGATATTATAATATACCCTGTGTTACGCACGCCTCTATGAAGAGGGAACGCGACACCCTGCTACAACTAAACTCTCCGTGAAGTGAAAGAGGTATGGACTGTAGGTGCGAGTAAGGATGACAACAGACAGAATGTGGTACTGTTTACAAGGACTTTATTCCTTTACACGGTAATATGGGGAAAATGGGCTGGACAGAACCAAAGCAAAGAAAGTAAATCTCAAAGTCCCCCCCCCCCTCTCCTATCTTACCTGCCTACCCACTACTTACCTAATTTAGCACCACCTGGTGCCCTAACCAAAATACAGGGAGTGGTCCGCCCAGGTCTTACCTAGTGTGCCTAGACAATGAATATACTACGGGTATATGTATGCCCGCGGGCCTCTTGCCTAAGCACTCCCAAGGTGCCTTCCCCTTCTCCCCTGGGAACAAATGAAACATGGGAATAACAATTTCACAAACAAACTAAAAAAACAAAGGACATCAAATAAGCTCTACCTGAGCAACAAACTCACAGAACATACCAACTTCCCAGCAATGAACTCCCATCAAAAATGACCTCAGCAAAATCTCTATCACAAACAATCGCTTTGCAATGACCTCCCAGCAATGACCTCCCAGCAAATCTCTCTCAGTAATCCCTACCTCCAAAATCTCTCTCTCCTGAACAGAACACTGGCTTTTATATAGCTTCTGAATGAATGTGTAACTGGAGACAGCTGTGTCTTGACGAGGGGGCGGGGTCAGCTCTCCAATTAGCCCTGGAGTCGACCAATCAGCTGCTTGAGGGATTTCAGGAAGCCATTTCCTGAAATAAAACACATGCAAATACACAAACTACAACACAAACTGGGGAACGTAACACCCTGATGACAGTAGTAGTTCCGGCTTCCGAGCCGGCCTGTCAGAGTAGAGACTGGGCGTGGTTTAAACTTGCTCAGCCTATTGCAGGCGCTCAGGCGGGTCCCCGCCTCTTGGCGCTTCTGTTGATAGATGTAACTGTTGCTGTGAAGAACATCCATGCGCTCATGCTCGATACTGTTATCTCGCACCTGGCTCCTGTTACCTAACAAAAGACCGCTTGTTCTGCAACCCCACGCTCTGAATGTGCCCCCTCCCAACTCATTGCACGGGACGTCTTCTGTATTTTTCCATCATGAGAAAGGCCCATGGCCTTGAAACTTTTAACAATGTTTCAAGTCAGCTATGTTGCATAACACATACATACATCCACACAAGCCAACAGCAGATAATATTCAATCATATATATGGTAATGGGCTATAGTGCATAACACAGAAACCTCATACTAGCTAGCTATCTACCTACCTACTGGCATTTTTATTATCTTTACAGATAATATAAAAAATATTCATTTTCCCGGCACGTCTAGAGCTGGATAATATAGCAAGCCAGTTGATAGTACATTAGCTAGGATTAATGCAATATGTGACAGTAGCTATATGGGCAACGTTAGATGAATGAGTGAGATGACAAGAAATTTCATCACATCAGAAAAAGGTTTATAGCTAAACTGAGTCTACCATTGCAGATATCCACTGGCAAATCTTTAAATAAAATCACATTGAAATAGCATTAGGCTGAATTAGCTAGTTAGCTTTCTTACCTGAGAAGAAACTACTTGCTGGGAGTCTGCCATGTTGCAATGTGGCTACTGACTAGCAGGGTTGCCAGGTCTAGCTAAAAATGTATAACCCAATGAGCACTCTAAGCCTGCCCAAAAGGCCTGAAAACTAGACTCTCTTTTTTTTGCACAGCAAGAGAATAGTTACCACATTTATACAATAAACCATTTTCCCGTAATGTTATTGAGCAAATAAAGAAGGAATATCGACGTAAATCGTAACCACGTTAGAAGCTAAATTTGGGTTTCATCAAAATAATAATTATTGCGAACTATGGTATGACTAATTTGAATATGACGCAAGAGAAAAGTTCATTCACCCTCATTAAACTCGCCAGATCATTGTCCATCAATGGATGTCGATTTAACTCGTTTGACTGCTATGATTAAGCAATAAGGCACGAGGGGGTATGGTATATGGCCAATATGCCATGACTAAGGGCTGCTATTATGCATGACACAACGTGGAGTACCTGGACACAGCAGTTAGCCGCGGTATATTGGCCATATACCACAAACCCCCACGATGACTTATTGCTATTATAAACTGGTTACCAACGTCAGAAGATTTTTTTTGTCATATCCATTCAATATGGTCTGATATACCATGGCTTTCTGCCAATCAGCACTCAGGGCTCGAACTAATTTATAATTGTAAATATATCCCATTTGTGCATGTGCACCTATGTGTAACAAGCCGTTATATTGCAGAAGTCCGCTAGGAACTTTTGTCTCGTGTAGTAGGTCTGTGTGTGTATTATGTGTTATTATTTAGTTAGCTAGTAAATAAATTATTAAACCAATTTGTGTAGTACTGAATAATGAGCAAGGCTGGGGGTTTTGCAGATCCAAGAAGGTTACGACTGGTCAGAATGATGATTTGATAAGAGGTAATGATTAATAAGATGACTGTTTATCACTTAAATAGGTAAAGACCTTATAGAGTTTAATTCGGGAGATGGTAACTCTCTAAACAATTTCTTCTGTGGTGCCCCAAATCCTAATGAGTTAATTGTTACATTATTCATTTAATCGGGTAACAATTAAACATAGTTAGTGGATTAAACAAATAACAGTCATCAGATTAATGAAAGTAAAGGAACACCATATGCAATCTCCATAGAGAAACATTGGCAGTAGGATGGCCTTACTGAAGAGCTCAGTGACTTTCAATATGGCACCGTCATAGGATGCCACCTTCCCAACAAGTCAGTTCGTCAAATTTCTGCCATGCTAGAGCTGCCCCGGTCAACTGTAAGTGCTGTTATTGTGAAATGGAAAGTCTAGGAGAAACAACGGCTCAGCCACGAAATGGTAGGCCACACAAGCTCACAGAATGGGACTGCCGAGTGCTGAAGCGTTCTCTGGAGTGATGAATCATGCTTCACCATCTGGCAGTCCAATGGATGATTCTGCACTTGACAGATGCCAGGAGAACGCTACCTCCCCTAAGGCATAGTGGCAACTGTAAAGTTTGATGGAGGAGGAATAATGGTCTGGGGCTGTTTTTCATGGTTCAGGCAAGGCCCCTTAGTTCCAGTGAAAGGAAATCTTACAGCATACAATGACATTCTAGACGATTCTGTGTTTCCAACTTTGTCGCAACAGTTTGGGTAAGGCCCTTTCCTGTTTCAGCATGACAATGACCATGTGTATCAAGCGAGGCCCATATAGAAATGGTTTGTTGAGATCAGTGTAGAAGAACTTGACTGGCATACACAGAGCCCTGGCTTCAACCCCACAGAACACCTTTGGGATGAATTGGAAGGCTGACTGCGAGCCAGGCCTAATTGCCCAACATCTTTGCCCAACCTCACTAATGCTCTTGTGGCTGAATGGAAGCAAGTCCCTGCAGCAATGTTTCAATATCTAGTGGAAAGCCTTCCTAGAAGAGTGGAGGCAGTTATAGCAGCAAAGGGGGACCAACTATTAATGCCCATGATTTTGGATTGAGATGTTCGGCAAGCAGGTGTCCTCATACTTTTAGTCATGTAGTGTAGATGTAGGTAGCCTATAGCCCTACATCTTATTTCAGATAGTCTACAGTACATGTAAACTAAACCACTCATCAGCTTGCTTAGATCAAATTAACATTAATTATTCAACATGCATAATTTGGCGATTTCAAGGTAAGAAGTGCTAGTGTTTCCCATTAGCCTGCTGGAATAGGCTACAGAGGATGGGGGTCGTAATTTCAAACACTGAATTAAATATGAATAATATGTACAGTACCAGTCAAAAGTTTGGACGCACCTACACATTCAAGGGTTTTTCTTTATTTTGACTATTTTCTAAAAGTGACGACATCAAAACGATGAAATAACACATATGGAATCATGTAGTAACCAAAAAAAGTGTTTTAGATTCTTCAAAGTAGCCACTCTTTGCCTTGATGGTGGCTTTGCACACTCTTGACATTCTCTCAACCAGCTTCACCTGGAATTGTTGGCTGCTTTTCCTTCACTCTGCAGTCCAACTCATCCCAAAGCATCTCAATTGGGTTGAGGTCAGGTGATTGTGGAGGCCAAGTCATCTGATGCAGCACTCCATCACACTCCTTCTTGATCAAATAGCCCTTACACATCCTGGAGGTGTGTTGGGTCATTGTCCTGTTGAAAAACAAATGATAGTCCCACTATGCACAAACCAGATGGGATGGCGTATCACTGCAGAATGCTGTGGTAGCCATGCTGGTTAAGTGTGCCTTGAATAAATAAATAAATAAATACATCACTGACAGTGTCACCAGCAAAACACCCCCACACCATCACACCTACTCCTTCATGCTTCACGGTGGGAACCACATATGTAGTGATCATTCGTTCACCTACTCTGCCTCTCACAAAGACACGGCAGCTGGAACCAAAAAGCAAACATTTGTACTCATCAGACCAAAGGACAGATTCCCACCAGTCCTAATGTCCATTGCTCATGTTTCTTGGCCCAAGCAAGTATCTTCTTATTATTGGTGTCCTTTAGTAGTGTATTCTCTGCAGTAATTTGACAATGAAGGCCCGATTCACAAAGTCTCTGAACAGTTGACGTTGAGATGTCTGTTACTTGTTGTTAACTCCAATGAACTTATCCTCTGCAGCAGAGGTAACTCTAACCAGAATGGAAAGAGGAGTGGGAGGCCCCGGTGCAAAACTGAGCAAGAGGACAAGTACATTAGAGTGTCTAGTTTGAGAAACAGACACCTCACAAGTCATCAACTGGCAGCTTCATCAAATAGTACCTGCAAAACACCAGTCTCCACGTCAACAGTGAAGAGGCGACTACGGGATGCTGGCCTTCTAGGCAGAGTTCCTCTGTCCAGTGACTGTGTTCTTTTGCCCATCTTAGTCTTTTATTTTTATTGGCCAGTCTGAGATATGTATTTTTTATTGCAACTCAACTTGGGTTCGTGCCGTGGGGGAGGTCTTCGTGGGCTATACTCGGCCTTGTCTCAGGGTAGTAAGTTGGTGGTTGAAGATACAGTATCCCTCTAGTGGTGTGGGGGCTGTGCCTTGGAAAAGTGGATGGGGTTATGTCCTGCCTGTTTGGCCCTGTCCGAGGGCATTGTCGGACAGGGCCACAGTGTCTCCCGAGCCCTCCTGTCCCAGCCTCCGGAATTTATGCTGCAATAGTTTGTGTCGGGGGGCTAGTGTCAGTCTGTTATATCTGAAGTACTTCTCATGTCTTATGCGGTGTCCTGTGTGAGTTTTTTTATGCTCCCTAATTCTCTCTCTCTCTCTCTTTCTCCCTCTCTTCTCTCGGAGGACCTGAGCCCTAGGACCATGCCTCAGGATTACCTGGCCTGATGACTCCTTGCTGTCCCCAGTCCACCTGGTCGTGATGCTGTTCCAGTTTGAACTGTTCTGCCTGCGGCTATGGAAGCCTGAACTGTTCACTGGACGTGCCACCTTGTCCCGGAACTGCTGTTTTGGACTCTCTCTCTACCACACCTGCTGTCTCCAACTTTGAATGATCGGCTATGAAAAGACAACTGACATTTACTCTTGAGGTGCTGACCTGTTGCACCCTCTACAACCACTGTGATTATTATTCTCTGACCCTGCTGGTCATCTATTAACATTTGAACATCTTGGCCATGTTATGTTATAATCTCCACCCGGCACAGCCAGAAGAGCACTGGCCACAACTCAGAGCCTGGTTCCTCTCTAGGTTTCTTCCAAGGTTTTTCCTAGCCACCGTGCTTCTACAATTGCATTGCTTGCTGTTTGGGGTTTTAGGCTGGGTTTCTGTATAGCACTTTGTGACATAGGCTGATGTAAAAAGGGCTTTATAAATCAATTTGATTGATTTATTGATTGATTGATTGATAGAATGCCAGCATCCCGGAGTCGCCTCTTCGCTGTTGACGTTGGTACTGGTGTTTTACGGGTACTATTTAATGAAGCTGCCAGGCATCTGTTTCTCAAACTTATCCAAAAATATATGGGGGATTGGAAATTATGCAGACAATTACATTGATTGAAGCTACAATCTATCTGCAATATTAAAGCTGATCTTCCCCCTAAACATTTTATTAATAATAATAAAACAAAAAAATTAAGACAAAAATATATGAACTAAATTCAGTGGACTGTCACTAATTGAAGACAGAATGGCTTCTATTTGCTGGGTCATATGTGTTTAACCTCGGGCACAGTGGCGCTGTATGTTGGTGAACTGTCACGGTGAAATGGGCAACAGGCTGTGGATGGGGCAAGTTTCCACAAATGTGGCATGGGAGACACCAGTAAGGAAGATGTCTGATGCTAACAACTTTTCCACTCTGGTCTGGGACTCCCACTTCCTCCTGTGGCCCACAACACACTCGGTCTCCATGGTGATGGCAAAACTACTTCTGTTCTGGGATGAAGATCATGATGTACAAAGATCATGATGAGGAATCTATTAGGCTACTGCTCCAGTATATTCTTCAAGAATCACTGTATATTGTCCATTTTCTATCCAAATTTCTATCCCCTCAGGAATGACAGAAGTTGGCTTGAAATGAAAAACAGCTTAGAAATAACATGGGTTTGCATGTAGCTACCGCCTCTGACTCCTGCCCAGTCTCCACTGTCTCCTCCAGGATGAAAACCTTTTCAGTGATGATGATCAAATCAAATTTTATTGGTCACATACACGTGATTAGCAGATGTTATTACGGGAGTAGTGAAATTATTGTGTATTTAGCTCCGACAGTGCAGTAATATCTAACAAGTAATATCTAACAAATTACACAACATATACCCAATACACACAAATCTAAGTAGGAATAAATTAAGACTATATACATATGGATGAGAGATGTCAGTGCAGAACGGACAAAGATACAGAAGAATAGTACAGAAAAAACTGTATATACAGTTGAAGTCGGAAGTTGACATGCACCTTAGCCAAATACATTTACACTCAGTTTTTCACAATTCCTGTAACGATTCTCTTCTTGTGAAGTAGAGGCGGACCAAAGCGCAGCGTGGTGGTTGTTCATTGTACTTTATTTACGACACTATACAAGAACAAACTAACGAAAAAACAAGAAACGTGAGAACTCAAAACAGCCCTGTCTGGTGCAAACACAAAAACAGGAACAATCACCCACAAACACACAGTGAAACCCAGGCTACCTAAATATGGTTCCCAATCAGAGACAATGACGAACACCTGCCTCTGATTGAGAACCATATCAGGCCGAACATAGAACTAGACAAACTAGACATGAAACATAGAATGCCCACTCAGATCACACCCTGACCAACCACAACATAGAAATATACAAAGTAAACTATGGTCAGGGTGTGACAGTACCCCCCCCCCCAAGGTGCGGACTCCGGCCGCAAAACCTGAACCTATAGGGGAGGGTCTGGGTGGGCATCTGTCCGCGGAGGCGGCTCTGGCGCTGGACGTGGACCCCACTCCATAATAGTCTTTGTCCACCTCCTTAGCGTCCCTAGATAGGTGACCCTCCTAAGAGACAGCTCGGGACAGAGGGACAGCTGCTCGGGACAGAGGGACAGCTGCTCGGGACAGAGGGACAGCTGCTCCGGGCGGAGGGGCTCTAGCGGCCCCTGGCTGACTGGCGGCCCCTGGCTGACTGGCGGCCCCTGGCTGACTGGCGGCACTGGCGGCCCCTGGTTGACTGGCGGCGCTGGCGCTGGGCTGACTGGCGGCACTGGCGGCCCCTGGCTGACGGGCGGCGCTGGCGGCCCCTGGCTGACGGGCGGCGCTGGCGGCTCCTGGCAGACGGGCGGCGCTGGCGGCGCTGGGCAGACGGGCGGCGCTGGCGGCGCTGGGCAGACGGGCGGCGCTGGCGGCGCTGGGCAGACGGGCGGCGCTGGGCAGACGGGCGGCGCTGGCGGCGCTGGGCAGACGGGAAGCTCCGGCAGAGGCGCCGGGCAGACGGGAGGCTCCGGCAGAGGCGCCGGACAGGCGGGAGGCTCCGGCAGAGGCGCCGGACAGGCGGGAGGCTCCGGCAGAGGCGCCGGACAGGCGGGAGGCTCCGGCAGAGGCGCCGGACAGGCGGGAGGCGCCGGACAGGCGGGAGACTCCGGCAGCGGCGCCGGACAGACAGGACCACCTGCAGGGAGGAGACAGAGAGACAGCCTGGTGCGTGGGGCTGCCACAGGTACCACCAGGCTGGGGAGCCCTTCAGGAGGCTTGGGGTTAGGAGGAGGCACCTGAAGGACCGGGCTGTGGGGGAGCACTGGAGCTCTGGTGCGCAACCTTGGCACCACCTCCCCAGGCTGGATAACCACTCTAGCCCGGACCGTCCAGAGTGCAGGCACAGGTTGAACCGGGCTGTGGGTAAGCACGGGAGATCTAGTGCTTACTACACGCACCTCTCCCTTCGGCTCCATTCCCACATTCGCCCGGCACGAGCGGAGCGCAGGCAGAGGACGCACTGCACCCTCCCAGCGCCCCGGAGACACAGCACGCAGAGCCGGCGCAGGATACCCTGGACCAAAACTGCGTACCGGCGACCAGACCCGCTGAGCAGGCACCATACGCCCTGGCTCGATGCCCGCACTCGCATGACACTCTCGGGGGGCTGTCCTACAGCGCACCGGGCTATGGACACGTACTGGCGACACCGTGCGCTTAACCGCATAACACGGTGCCTGCCCAGTATCGCGCTGCTTATAATAAGCACGAGGGGTGAGCGCAGGTCTGCTACCTGGCTTAGCTCCACCCCTCGTGTGCCCCCCCCCCAAAAAAAAATTGGGGCTGTCTCTCGTACCTGTCGCACTGCCGTGCTGCCTCCTCATATCGCCGCCGCTCAGCTTTCGCTGCCTCCAGCTCTGCTTTGGGGCGGCGATATTCCCCAGCCTGTGCCCAGGGTCCCTCTCCGTTCAGTATCTCCTCCCATGTCCAGGAGTCCTGTGATACCGGCCGCTGTTGTTGTTGCTGCTGCTGCTGCTGTCGTCGCTGTTTTCTACCACGCCGCTTGGTCCTTGGTTGGTGGGTGATTCTGTAACGATTCTCTTCTTGTGAAGTAGAGGCGGACCAAAGCGCAGCGTGGTGGTTGTTCATTGTACTTTATTTACGACACTATACAAGAACAAACTAACGAAAAAACAAGAAACGTGAGAACTCAAAACAGCCCTGTCTGGTGCAAACACAAAAACAGGAACAATCACCCACAAACACACAGTGAAACCCAGGCTACCTAAATATGGTTCCCAATCAGAGACAATGACGAACACCTGCCTCTGATTGAGAACCATATCAGGCCGAACATAGAACTAGACAAACTAGACATGAAACATAGAATGCCCACTCAGATCACACCCTGACCAACCACAACATAGAAATATACAAAGTAAACTATGGTCAGGGTGTGACAATTCCTGACATTTAATCCTAGTAAAAATTCCCTGTCTTAGGTCAGTTAGGATCACCACTTTATTTTAAGAATGTGAAATGTCAGAATATTAATTTAAGCTTTTATTCCTTTCATCACATTCCCAGTTTACATACATAAGTTTACATACACTCAATTAGTATTTGGTATCATTGGCTTTATATCGTTTAACTTAGGTTAAACGTTTTGTGTAGCCTTCCACAAGCTTTCCACGATAACTTGGGTGAATTTTGACCCATTCCTCCTGACAGAGCTGGTGTAACTGAGCCAGGTTTGTAGGCCTCCTTGCTCGCACACGCTTTTTCAGTTCTGCCCACAACATTTCTATAGGATTGTGGTCATGGCTTTGTGATGGCCACACCAATACCTTGACTTTGTTATCCTTAAGCCATTTTGCCACAACTTTGGAAGTATGCTTGAGGTCATTGTCCATTTGGAAGATTCATTTGCGACCAAGCTTAAACTTCCTGACTGATTTCTTGAGATGTTGCTTCAATATATCCACATAATTTTCCTCCCTCATGATGCCATCTATTTTGTGATGTGCACCAGTCCCTCCTGCAGCAAAGCACCCCCCACAACATGATACTGCCACTCCTGTGCTTCACGGTTGGGATGGTGTTCTTCGGCTTGCAAGCCTCCCCCTTTTTCCTCCAAAGATAACGATGGTCATTATGGCCAAACAGTTCTATTTTTATTTCTCAGACCAGAGGACATTTCTCCAAAAAGTACGATCTTCAAATCAAATTTTATTTGTCACATAGTGTCATGTACTGTCATGTTGTGTCTTGTCTCTGTCCTTTCCCTTCACCCTGTCTCCCTCTGCTGGTCGTTGTTAGGTTACCTTTTCTCCCCCTCTTTCCCCCAGCTGTGCCTTGTCTCCTCCTAACCACCTCGTCACCCCTTTTCCCACCTGTTCCCTTTTTCCCTCTGATTAGTCCCCTATATCTCTCTCTGTTTTTGTTCCTGTCTTTGTCGGATTCTTGTTTGTTGTGTTTCATGCCTGAACCAGACTGTCGTCATGTTTGCTGTAACCTTGTCTTGTCCTGTCGGAATCTGCCGGTCCGTCTGAGCCTACCTATGTTTGGTAATTAAAGAAGCTCTGTTTAAGTTAATTCGCTTTTGGGTCCTCATTCACGCACCGTAACACATAGACATGGTTAGCAGATGTTAATGCAAGTGTAGCAAAATGCTTGTGCTTCTAATTCCGACAATGCAGTAATAACCAACGAGTAATCTACGCTAACAATTCCACAACTACTACCTTACACACAGTAAAGAACTGATCATTCTGACCAGTCATACACACAAGTGTAAAGGGATAAAGAATATGTACATAAAGATATATGAATGTGTGATGGTACAGAACGGCATAGGCAAGATGCAGTAGATGGTATAGAGTACAGTATATACATATGAGATGAGTAATGTAAGGTATGTAAACATAAAGTGGCATAGTTTAAAGTGGCTAGTGATACATGTATTACATAAAGATGGCAAGATGCAGTAGATGATATAGAGTACAGTATATACATATACATATGAGATGAGTAATGTAGGGTATGTAAACATTATATTAAGTGGCATTGTTTAAAGTGGCTAGTGATACATGTTTTACATCAATTTCCATCAATTTCCCTTATTAAAGTGGCTGGAGTTGAGTCAGTATGTTGGCAGCAGCCACTCAATGTTAGTGGTGGCTGTTTAACAGTCTGATGGCCTTGAGATAGAAGCTGTTTTTCAGTCTCTCGGCCCCTGCTTTGATGCACCTGTATTGACCTCGCCTTCTGGATGATAGCGGGGTGAACAGGCAGTGGCTCGGGTGGTTGTTGTCCTTGATGATCTTTATGGCCTTCCTGTGACATCGGGTAGTGTAGGTGTCCTGGAGGGCAGGTAGTTTGCCCCCGGTGATGCGTTGTGCAGACCTCACTACCCTCTGGAGAGCCTTACGGTTGTGGGCGGAGCAGTTGCCGTACCAGGTGGTGATACAGCCCGGATGCTCTCGATTGTGCATCTGTAGAAGTTTGTGAGTGCTTTTGGTGACAAGCCAAATTTCTTCAGCCTCCTGAGGTTGAGGAGGCGCTGCTGCGCCTTCTTCACAACGCTATCTGTGTGGGTGGACCAATTCAGTTTGTCCGTGATGTGTACGCCGAGGAACTTAAAACTTACTACCCTCTCCACTACTGTCCCGTCGATGTGGATAGGGGGGTGCTCCCTCTGCTGTTTCCTGAAGTCCACAATCATCTCCTTTGTTTTGTTGACGTTGAGTGTGAGGTTATTTTCCTGACACCACACTCCGAGGGCCCTCACATCCTCCCTGTAGGCCGTCTTGTCTTTGTTGGTAATCAAGCCTACCACTGTAGTGTCGTCCGCAAACTTGATGAATGAGTTGGAGGCGTGCATGGCCACGCAGTTGTGGGTGAACAGGGAGTACAGGAGAGGGCTCAGAACACACCCTTGTGGGGCACTAGTGTTGAGGATCAGCGGGGTGGAGATGTTGTTACCTACCCTCACCACCTGGGTGCGGCCCTTCAGGAAGTCCAGTACCCAGTTGCACAGGGTGGGGTCGAGACCCAGGGTCTCGAGCTTGATGACGAGTTTTGAGGGTACTATTGTGTTAAATGCTGAGCTGTAGTCGATGAACAGCATTCTCACATAGGTATCCTCTTGTCCAGATGAGTTAGGGCAGTGTGCAGTGTGGTTGCGATTGCGTCGTCTGTGGACCTAAATACCATGATGTCTTCAACGCACCGGTCCAGTTAGTTCCCGGTGAAGTCCACTTTGAGTTGGACACAGCAATCCAGCCTGTCCAGTTTGCACCCCACAATGTACCAGTGGCCATGAAATCAGCTCTGAAGGCTAAGCTGGACAAATACGAAGCAGAAGGGCACATCAGATTCATCACCGAGCCTACAGACTGGATAAGTAAATATGTTTATCCTCAACAAACCAGATAAGCTACGGATATGCATTGATCCTAAACATCTCAACCGGGCTTTGTGACGTTCACATTACATTATGCCCACATTGGAGGATGTTCTTTACAAGCTCCCGAAGGCTAGAGTCTTCAAGCTCGTGGACGACAGAGATGCCTTCCTGCAGTGCAAGCTTGACGAGACTAGCAGCTACATGACCACCTTTTGGTGGGACTGAGTGGTGTGGAACCCATAGCAGGTGACATCCTCGTAGTGGGCTGTGGGGATAGTGATGAGGAGGCTAAATTTGACCATGACGCTAAGCTGCTGGCCCTGATTAACAGATGTGGACAGGTTAAGCTAAGGCTAAGCATAAAACATATTCAGTTCACGGTGCCAGAGGTCCGCTTTCATGGGTACAGCTTGTCCTCCACCAGATTGAAGGCAGATCCTGAGAAAGTGAAGGATGTCTTGGACCCCCCCCCCCCCCCCACTAAGGAGGCTCATGGACTCCATCTGCCATTGGCTCCCAAAACATGACGTAGCGGTGAGGAAAATAAAGCAACTAGTCACCCAGACACCTGTACTGCAATACTACGATGTGTAAAAACCTGTCACGATTCAGAGTGACTCGACCCAGTATGGACTGGTCTGTTGCCTCATGCAGGAGGGCCAGCCTGTGGCATTCACCTCTAGGGCACTCACTCCAACAGAGCAGAACTATGCACAGATAGAGAAGGGGTGCCTCAGCATTGTATTTGCGTGCCAACGCTTCCACCGCTACCAGTATGGGCGCAACAACATTACCGCAGAGACAGATCACTAGCCCCTTATTGCTATATTCAGCAAGCCTCTCCTGAATGAACCGAAACGACTGCAGAGCATGCTTCTGGCCCTACAAAACTACAACCTCAAGGTGGTGTATAAGCCAGGGCCAGAGATGTATGTGAGGGACACGCTCAGCAGGGCTACTGCATCAGGCACACACACACATGCTCCATGCATGAACAACACACAGCTTACAAACAGAGCAAGTGGATGTTGAACACATCAACCAGGCTGACTACCTCAATGTTACTGATCAGCGCCTTGAACAAATCAGACAGCACACAGACAGGGACGAGCACCTCCAGGCATTGATTCTGATGGGCTGGCCCAACTGCAAGGAAGATACTGCTCTAAACGTCAGAGAACGTTGGCCAGTCAGAGAGGAGCTCAGTGTTCAAAACAGAGTAATATAAAAGGGTCAGAGAGACGTTATTCCCTGGTTTCTGTGCCCTGAGATGTTGGCGCGTGCACTCAAGTAACATTGAAGGTGAGGCCTGTTACAGACAAGCATGTGACACACTGTATTGGCCAGAAATGCAGAATGAAATAAAATAATATGTCAATAAATGCACAATCTGCAATCTGTCCCATGAGCTACCTACGCGCCCCTGGCAGATATTAAGTCTAGATCTCTTCCACCACAGTGGCAAAGACTTTCTTCTGTTAGTTGATCATTACTCAGACTTCTGGGAGATTGACCTCCTCCCCGACCTCTCAGCAGAAACAGCGCTCAAATGCTGCAAGGCTCAGTTTGCCCACTATGGCCAGCCAGATAGGGTAATCTCAGATAATGGCCCCCAATTCTCCTGCTTTTAGTTCAGGAATTTTGCTGCGGAATGGAAATTTGAGCACTTCACCTCATCGCCACGACACCCAAACGCTAATAGGAAGGCGGTGCAATACTACAGTCAAATTTGCAAAGAATCTCTGCGAGAGGGCAAGGATGCCTGGAAAGCAGTCCAAAGTGGAGCAATACCCCCAACGGAAGGCATGAATAGCAGCCCGGCCCAGCGCCTTATGGCACGGCGCTTAAAAGCAGCTCTGCCAGTATTCAACTCTCTCCTGGAGCCTTGTGTGGTGACAGACATGCTCGATAAGCTTCATCACTGAAGGCAAGTTCATCTACACAAATCAGCAAATTACTTACCTGAGCTCAGGGTGGGTGAACGGTGCTAAAGAAGCAGCTACCAGCGGTCCGGACAGGTCTCTGGAGACTCTGATCCTGTGTGCAAAAAGTTGCCCCATGCTCCTACTTGGTCGAAGTGAATGGATCACTGTACCGTAGTAACAGGGTTGACCTTTGGGTTGCTGAGCCAGCACCTACTCAGAACCCTGATGGTCATAGGGGTTCTATGACAAAGGATGGAACCACAGCAAGTAACGTGGGGCCTGAGGCACTGGGCGAAGAGCCAGGGGATCACAGGGCAGCCGCTCCCTCGCCCCATACTCCCCTCGGATAGTCAGGTGACACTCCTGCGCGTGATCCCGTAGTTCTCACAGAAACGCCCCATGTCTTTTCACGCTGCTGGCAGCTGTCCCAGCCACCTAAAATACTTATTTTTATCGATTGTTGACAGAGATTTAAATAATAATAATAATAATAATAATAATAATAATTAAGACATGGGAAAAGTGAAGAGACTATCAAAATGTGTTTGTTTTTTTAAATACCTGAAATAAAACTAAACTGTTCATGTTGGATATTATGGTAAGGGAATACCCCCCGGATTTGGACAAAAATTAATGGCAAAATATTGGCATTGGACAAACCATATACACGATGGCCAATACCACCCAATTTGGCGTTGATTCATGCAAAGTATATTGCAAATGCCATATGGCAATTGCCAATTGTAACACTTCAAAATTCCAATAGGGGGCGTGTGCGTTCCACCGGGGCTTTTCATATTGCAAATGGAACCCAAGTCAACATCCAAAAGCAAAATTTTTAAAAAAGAATGACAAAAAAAAAAAACGTATCACCCCCTAAAAAAGTGCTTTCTGGACCTTTTTTCGAAATTCTTTCGATTTTTTTGTCAATTACACATGTTTAAGAACTGTATGAGTATACTTTTGTCATCATAATTTGTTTTTTTTTTAAATTACATGCGCATAAGGCATATGTTTTGTCCATTTGCAATATGATTTCATAGGAAGTCAAAAGTCAAAAATGTCAAAATTTGGTAAAAAAACTTCACACATCCTTAAAAAAGTGCTTTCTGGACCTTTTTTCAAAATTCTTTCGATTTTTGTGTCAATTACACATGTATAAGAACTTTATCAAAATACTTTAGTCATGCTTTATTATCATATATATATATATATATATTTTACTTGTGCACAAGGCATATGTTTTCTCCATTTGGAATATGATTTCATAGGAAGTCAAAAGTCAAAAGTCAAAAATGTCAAAATTTGGTAAAAAACTTCACACATCCTTAAAAAAGTGCTTTCTGGACCGTTTTTCAAAATTCTTTCGATTTTTGTGTCAATAACACATGTATAAGAACTTTATCAACATACTTTAGTCATACTTTATTATCATGTATTTTTTTTTTTTTACTTGTGCATAAGGCATATGTTTTCTCCATTTGCAATATGATGTCATAGGAAGTCAAAAGTCAAAGTCAAAAGTAACGATTTTCCTCCGTGCAACTGATCTAAAATGTGCAACAAGATTTTTTTTGTTTATGTTTCCTTACTTTTTCAAAGTCACTGTGCATTTGCAATATGTTTTAATGGGCAGGTACCATCACGAATTTGTCATGCTCAAAATTCTAACTTTACTTTGCTCAAACTATACCTTTGTCAACTTGTATTATCATATTTCTTTTTGTTTTACTTGTGCATAAGGCATATGTTTTCTCCATTTGCAATATGATGTCATAGGAAGTCAAAAGTCAAAGTCAAAAGTAAATATTTTCCTCCGTGCACCTGGTGATCTGAAATGTGCAACTGGTGACCTGAAATGTGCAACTGGTAATCTAAAATATGCAACTGGTAACCCCCAAAAAAAATTTTGGGATGTTTTTTTGTTTATGTTTCCTTACTTTTTCAAAGTCACTGTGCATTTGCAATATGTTTTAATGGGCAGGTACCATCACGAATTTGTCATGCTCAAAATTCAAACTTTACTTTGCTCAAACTATACCTTTGTCATCTTGTGATCTAAAATATGCAACTGGTTACCCAAACATTTTTTTGATGTTTTTTTGTTTATGTTTCCTTACTTTTTCAAAGTCACTGTGCATTTGCAATATGTTTTAATGGGCAGGTACCATCACGAATTTGTCATGCTCAAAATTCAAGCTTTACTTTGCTCAAACTATACCTTTGTCATCTTGTGATCTAAAATATGCAACTGGTTACCCAAAAATTTTTTGGATGTTTTTTTGTTTATGTTTCCTTACTTTTTCAAAGTCACTGTGCATTTGCAATATGTTTTAATGGGAAGGTACCATCACGAATTTGTCATGCTCAAAATTCAAACTTTACTTTTTTTTATGTTTTTTTGTTTATGTTTCCTTACTTTTTCAAAGTCACTGTGCATTTGCAATATGTTTTAATGGGCAGGTACCATCACGAATTTGTCATGCTCAAAATTCAAGCTTTACTTTGCTCAAACTATACCTTTGTCATCTTGTGATCTAAAATATGCAACTGGTTACCCAAAACATTTTTTGATGTTTTTTTGTTTATGTTTCCTTACTTTTTCAAAGTCACTGTGCATTTGCAATATGTTTTAATGGGCAGGTACCATCACAAATTTGTCATGCTCAAAATTCAAACTTTACTTTTTTTGATGTTTTTTTGTTTATGTTTCCTTACTTTTTCAAAGTCACTGTGCATTTGCAATATGTTTTAATGGGCAGGTACCATCACGAATTTGTCATGCTATAAAAATCCTGCAGGAATGTGAAATTGACTGGCCCGATGAACTCGGGATGGCTTTGCAGTGATTCTGGGTCATCTCAATCGCTCGTTTGGGTTGATTTCAGAATGTCGCTTTTGGTGATGTTTTTTCACTATAGAATCATATTGCAAATGTACAAGATTCAAGTGGACAAGAGTCCATCAGTCAATTAGATATCATTCTGACCACCAAACTGATACAAACTGACACCAAACCCACTTTTTCCAACTCGTTTAGTAGCCAACTATTACATACTTCAGAGCTGGCCCAAAATTCACAACGCCTTCGGTTCAAACCATTAAAAAACCATAAAACACGTAGTTACATTCTAGCTGCGGGTCCATTTCTTATGTTATGTGTTGGCCTAGCTGAGGCGACCCCGAATCCCGAGTTTCGGCTCGATAGGTCATTTGGTGTCCGAGAAAAACCCTAATTGGTGCTGAAAATCCACTTATTTCCATGCCTTGCTACGGGGTCCTTGAACGAGCTATCGGACAGAAACGTTGGGGTCCGTCTCTATGGGCCGAGCCGGTTTCAACGCACCTAGCCTTGCGTCTCTGAGACTTTTCTAAACGTCGTCATTTTCGTGATGCAAAAATGAATTGAAGTTATTGCAAATGTACGAGGCTGTTTCTCGGTCCGAGAACCGTCTAGAGCCACGTAACTCACCACGCACCATCGACCGGAGGTCTAGAACAGGTTTCTAAAGTTTCGGAATTCTAGGTCCGACCGTTCTTTTTTAGCTCGAACAAAGCTAACTATTGCAGCCACTGTCTGTCTCTACGCACCCCAATACGTCCCTCCTTCCAAGTTGTGTTTTAGTGTGATTTTTTTTTCCTTTGATTTTTTTGGGGAAAAATGACTGATTTACAGTTCATGGGGGTTGCCTAATCACATATATGAAGTTTTGGACAGATCTGACTTTTTTAACCCTTCGAAACAGCCCCTGAGACACTAATTATGGCACTTCCGGTTGGCACAGGAAGCTATAAATCAACACATGTCTTGATTGACATGGCCACTTACAGAATCCTGAGTTTTAAGTCTTTACGTTAAGAATTGACTGATCTACACAGGGTTGAATGCACCATGTCTATCAAACTGCAGGCAGGGTATGGGTAAACACTTTTAGGGGCATTTTAACCACTTCCGGTTGGTCCAGGAAGCTTAGAATCAACACAGGTAGACCTCATAGTGGCCTGATGGACTGGTACCGAAGACAGGTTCATACGGCATTCATAACCCATATAGGCTTCAGGTTGAATTTTGTGGTGCAGGCTATGTATTCCTATGGGGAGAGATGACACTGTAATCTGTGAGATCAAAAAACCCTGTTTTACTGTGAAGGGTTAATGCCACACGGTCAAGGTTAGGCTTGTTCAGATCGGGAGGACCTTGGGAACATTCCTGTGGTGGAATTTTTCTTCTCACCCTAACGGTTCTCTCACTGTCACCCAAAAGCAAATGACATTGTGGGGCAGGCTTCATTTTGGGCCTACTATTCTAATGGTCGCTGCGCCTAGACCGAGCGAGCTACGGTCAAGCGGGATATCTCGTTGAACTCGGCACGGCCTAGGGATTATGGTAATGCATTGCATTGCCTGCTCTCTGTGTCTTTAAGCACCGCACTTTGTCACTCCATCCTTGCTGTGTGTGTGTGTGTGTGAGAGCTTTTCTTTGACATCTGTTGGGAGAAATGACTGACTTACAGTTTATGGGGGTTGCCTAATCACACATATGAAGTTTTGAAAAGATCTGACCTTTTTAACCCTTGGAAACAGCCACTATGACACCATTTAAGGCACTTCTGGTTGGCACAGGAAGCTATAAATAAACTCATATCCTGATTGGGGTATGCCTTTACATAATCCTGAGTTTTAAGTCTTTACGTTAAGAACTGAGTTATTGTGTTATTTCAGAAAATCATAGAAAATCACAGAAATGTCGCAGAGCTCCGCAGCACACTTTAAAAAGATTCGTATGAACACCCTGCAACTGGATCTGTAACTGTTGAAAAAAAAAAATGCCTATTTGTGACCATCACCAATTTGTCATTGTTCCGTTTCTCTTAAATGACGATAGATAAATGGCTGGTTCTTTTTTTATTGACACCGGAGGCTCCTTGACTTTGACCTGAAGTGGAAAAATAATTTATCTATTTCCATTTTAAGCCTTTAATCCCAGAAAAATGGCCGTAACTCAAAAACCGTCGAGGCCTAGACGCCATCCCGTTCGGGGCCAACTGCCCATTATGCCAAACCTACGCTCACCAAGTTTCGGCTTCGAAATATTTTTTTTTGAGATAAGGCCCCGTCGTGCCTCGTGATGTTTTGCCAAATTGCCATATGATTCCGTATGCCATCTGGTGGGAATTTCCGGGACGGCGGAAAAACGTTCCAAAACTTTTTTTTTTTTTTTAAACGGAAACCGAACGTCTGACAAAGTTCATTCGATGACTTCCCGGTAGGTCCGGACCTACCGCACGGCCCGACGCCGACCGCGAATTTTACAAACGATTTCGGACGTCTGGTAAGGGACCGTACATTTGCAATATCGCAATTTTGCCAGGTCGCAATTGTAAATGAGAACTTGTTCTCAACTTGCCTACCTGGTTAAATAAAGGTAAAATAAAATAAAAATATGGACTTTCTCACTGATCATACACGAAATGCCGAAATGTTCCCTTAAGGTATGGAAGATGTTAAGCGTGTAAAATGGCACGTTGATGCCATCTGTTGGTAAATCTTAATTACTGCAACACCAGCGTTTTTACTGGTGTGCTTGATATACATAGGTATATTACAATGTGCTGAACAAGATTGGTTAGTCGCATCAATGACTCGTCATTTAACATCAAAACAATATGTCCTCTGTAGAAGTCAGGGCATTCGTACTTCTTGCGGAGCATCGCAGAGCTGTTGTGTAGGAAGTTGTCAACAGGACCTCCCGCCCTCACCTACTGTCAACCAATCATGTCAATGCGAAGCTTTACATAGCTTTCCTTTATTGTTACAACATTTGACAGGCGCAGGGCGATGTGGGGAAATTGTATCACAACATCCATACAGCGCCTCTGGACACATTTTTCTGATCAAGTATAAATGGACTTTTAGTCCGTTGTTAATTCCATAAAACATTCGTTGCTGTGAGGTGAGTAGGCTATAATACTGTCACAATTTCCTTACAACTCTAGTTGTTGGTTCGATTGATTTTGTTAAAGTATTGTGACAAACTAACAGTTAGTGTTCTGGCGTGATCGTGTCATTTGGAAACTGACTTCGATTTAGTTAGTTTGAAAGTTAGCCCAAGTCAACTGACGTTGTGTTAGTGGGCTAGCCTGCTAGTGGACATGTGTGTTTTGGATGCATTTATGGTTGACTAGCCTATTTGTTGCTTTCTTTTAGACTGACTTAGCTGGGCAATTTACAAAACAGATATCGTCCCCGATTAGCTTTAGCCCCCCGGCTGCCAGTTTGGAGACAGCTGCGAATACAATTCCTGAGTGCACACTTTCCCTAATAAAGTAAACTGTCACTGTTGTACAGCTGGAACAGTCAGTAGCTAATGGATACAAATACATACGTTGCCACAACTTTATTTCCCACAGACTCAAATTCAATACCCAATTCAAAATTGAAAAAATGTTTGTTTGTGTGTGTGTAATGAAACAGGCAGGGAGCAGGCCTCGAATCCTCGACCTTCTAGCCCGAAGTCCAGCGCGCCATCGACTATTACACTTCTCCGACTGTTACACTACTCCCTCCTTTCAAAGAGAGCGTCCCTGCTCTAGCTTGCGACTCTACGTCTTATAGGAACGCGCTCGACTGTGCCCCAAAAGCATGCTCAAGCGGCAGTCGATATCCGCGCTTGTAAACCCAGGGTCGTTACTAAATAAATAAATATCTATATATATATCTCAAAACTGAATGTAAACTGACATGACTGATCACGTTAAATATATATACATATATATTATTATTTAACGTGGTCAGTTTACTTTCAGTTTTGATTATAGCCTCCTCCTTAATGATACAAAAACAAATGTACACACCCTTAGGAAAGAAATATAAAACTCCAAAATAAAAACTTTTTACTGCAGTAATTTTGCATTGTAACTGCAGTTAGAGTGCAGTGTAACTGCAGTTATTCTGCAATTATTGCATCCAAAATACCACAGTTGACTGCAGATACTGCACTTTTACTGCAAAACTACAATCTTTTTTTGTAAGGGCACTATGCACAGAGGTAATTTCAACGTCTATTACATGTTGCTTCTGTGGAAACGACGTTCATTCAACCAGTGTGTGCTCAGTGGGTTTTCATCTCTGAATGTAATATGCTAAAATTATCTTACTCAAATGTTTGTTCTTTACAGGTTAACATTGGATTCCCTATGCTGTGTGAGCCAAGGCCAAGTCATTGAATATCCCTCTAGAGGAAGAGATGGTTAGCATCTTAGGCCAATGTGGATCAGCTCTGACTAACGTCCTGCAAAGCAAGTTTGGATGCACTACTGTGCTCCATGGTGTAGATGCCACCTGTGCAGGGCAGTCGAGGAAGCCCTCTGTCTTCCCCGAGGAAAGGTTTTCTATACATCTATCCAACAACAGGCTAAAGCATTGTGGAGGTCTCGCAAAAGCGCTTAGCGATGCTGGTGGCCCAGCTATCCAGCAAGAAAGTGACCAGTACATTTTCAGAAAAGGAAAGTTGTCAATAGGAGATGCTGTCATCGCCCCACCCGGATACCTTCCATGCAGGAAGATCATTCATGCTGTGGGTCCAAACCTTCCATACAACAACAGAAAATCTGAAGTTTATAAAGTCACACCACAACTCCAAAGGGCTGTTTTAAGCATTCTGAAAGTGGTCAAGCAAGATAATCTGCAGTCCGTTGCCATTCCTGCCATAAGTTCTGGCCTCTTAAACTATCCCTTGCCACTCTGTGCAGACGTCATTGTTAAAACCCTGAAAGAGTACCATGATTCAAATTATTCTGGTGCTCCACTAGAGGTTTGTCTAGTTAATCATGATGAGCCATCGGTCAGGGAGATGGAGAGAGCGTGCCGTCAAATACTGGGGTCCTCGGATTCACATAGTCAACCAGTGGATGCTCAGGGGCAGCCACCTAAGGCTTCATACAGTCAAGCTGCAAGGAGCCACGGGAAAGGCTCCACCAAACCCTTTTCAACACCCACGGTTCAGCTTGGGAGTGTCAGTCTGACCATCAAAAAAGGATACATCGAGAGAGAGCAGGTCAAATAATAGAAAATAGAGCATAGGAATGATACATAGCATAATGTGGTAAATGATATTGATTGTGGAATTGGTACATTTTTGGCATCTCTAAATATCTGAAACAAAATTGATGACATGATTTTCTTTCTTGCTAATCTTTTATTGACGGACACTCAGCATTGTGAACACAACTTCTAATGACCTAAATTTGTCAACTGGGGTAATATCCAAAGCAATCCTGAAAGCTGCTGACCAAGGCATCCAGAAAGAGATGTGGAATTACTTAAAAAACAACCACAAATATGGTGATGTTATTGAAACCCAGGGGCACAAAAAAAAAAAGAGTTTTAATGACTCCAACCTAAGTGGATGTCAATTTCTGGCTTCAACTGTAGCAGAGTTACCAGTAGGGGTGGGCCGATATCGTCATACTCGTAATTGTATCTGTTATATATCACACCTGATACTCGTAATCACATTTACTTGTGATCGGAAAACCTGGAGGTGTGCTTTAAAGCCTATACCTCAAGTGTGCATTACTGAGCTATTACTGAGTGCATCTCAAAGTGTATCGTTATGTTCCTTCACTCATTCACCCACATTGTTAAACAACCCTGACAGGTGAAAATGCACATAATTTAATAGGACTAAGTAAGTAAATCATCAACGGAATAGGCAATTAAATAGCCTAATGCATGGCTGGCTACAACTGCATTTATTACAGACACAGATTTAGATGATGGTAGGCTAATTCGCTTGCCCCAGATTGTTGCCCTTTCAAGAGGAGCAAAGCTTTTCTCTCCCGACACTTACGCCACATTTGTACAATCAAATTAATCTACAGTTCTCATTTTATTTTCCAAGCATGGGCTTGGATTACGACATAACGACAGCTGTCGTCAGCAATGGAATAATTATACAGACAGACAAAGTAAGCCTACTAAACATCGCCATGTAGACAGACAAACAACCATATGGCCTCAGCAAAGTTGACAGGGAATAAATAACTAGATGGAACAACAATGACTAGTCACGGATTCATACATGTTGTTTGGAGAAGGGGTTACTTGTGCCCTGAGACAGTGACTGAGTGAAACACCTGTGAATGTTTGTGTCTGGGGAAATGAGAGCAGAGGGAGAACGGCCTGCCTGTTCACCCCGCTATCATCCAGAAGGCGAGGTCAGTACAGGTGCATCAAAGCTGGGACCGAGAGACTGAAAAACAGCTTCTATCTCAAGGCCATCAGACTGTTAAACAGCCACCACTAACACTGACACTGACTCAACTCCAGCCACTTTAATAATGGGAATTGATGGGAAATGACGTAAATATATCACTAGCCACTTTAAACAATGCTACCTTATATAAATGTTACTTACCCTACATTATTCATCTCATATGCATACGTATATACTGTACTCTATATCATCGACGGTATCCTTATGTAATACATGTATCACTAGCCACTTTATACTATACTATGCCACTTTGTTTACATACTCATCTCATTTGTACATACTGTACTCGATACCATCTACTGTATCTTGCCTATGCTGCTCTGTACCATCACTCATTCATATATCCTTATGTACATATTCTTTATCCCCTTACACTGTGTACAAGACAGTAGTTTTGGAATTGTTAGTTAGATTACTTGTTATTACTGCATTGTCGGAACTAGAAGCACAAGCATTTCGCTACACTCGCACTAACATCTGCTAACCATGTGTATGTGACAAATAAAATTTGATTTGATTTGATTTGATTTATCCAGCCGTTGCAGCAGACTCAACCGATAACTCGCCAGTTTCTCACATATTTCTGCTCTTTTCCACAGGCTTTTGAAAATCAACTGAAATCTCTTCAAGGCGCAACACAATATTCTAGCCCCTCCAACAGTGCTGCCTCTCAAGGCAAGATCCCGATCAAAAGTAGACTAAGGGGTATGTTAATATAATGTGTTTATCAACAGAACACATACTTTTTCTTGTTGTATGTGAACCCTTTGGAAATACCTGGATTTCTGCATAAACTGGTCATAAAATGTGATCTGCTCTTCATCTAGGTTCACAACAATAGACACACAATGTGCTTAAACTAATAACAAACAATTATACCTTTTCATGTCTTTATTGAACACACTGTGTAATCCTTCACAGTGCACGGTTGAAAAAGTATGTGAGCCCTTGGATTTAATAACTGGTTGACCCTTCTTTGGCAGCAATAACCTCAAACAAATGTTTTCTGTAGTTGCGGATCAGACCTGCACAACGGTCAGGTGGAATTTTGGACCATTCCTCTTTACAAAACTGTTTCAGTTTAGCAATATTCTTTGAATGTCTGGTGTGAACCGTTCTCAAGGTCATGCCACATAATGTCAAGCAGGTTGAGGTCAGGATTGACTGGGCCACTCCAGAAGGCATATTTTCTTCTGTTGAAGCCATTCTGTTGTTGATTTACTTCTGTGTTTTGGGTCGTTGTCCTGTTGCATCACCCAACTTCTGTTGCGTTTCAATTAATTCTCCTGCAAAATCTCTTGATAAACTTCATTTTTCCGGCAATGATAGCAAGCTGTCCAGGCCCTGGGGCAGCAAAGCAGCCCCAAACCTTGATGCTCCCTCCACCATACTTTATAGTTGGGATGAGGTTTTGATGTTGATATATTGTGCCTTTTTTTTCGCCACACATAGTGTTGTGTGTTCCTTCCAAACAACTCAACTGTAGTTTCATCCGTCCACAGAATATTTTGCCAGTAGCGCTGGAACATCCAGGTGAACTTTTGCAAAATTCAGACGTGCAGAAATGTTTTTTTTGTTGTTGTTGGGGAAAGCAGTGACTTCTTCCGTGGTGTCCTCCCATTCTTGTTTAGTGTTTTACATATTGTAGACTCGTCAACAGCGATGTTGGCATGTTACAGAAATGTATATAGGTCTTTAGCTGACACTCTAGGATTCTTCTTAACCTCATTGAGCATTCTGCGCTGTGCTCTTGCAGTCACCTTTGCAGGACGGCCACTCCTAGGGAGAGTAGCAATAGTGCTGAACTTTCTCCATTTATAGACAATGTCTTACCGTGGACTGATGAACCCTTTCCAGCTTTATGCAAGTCAACAACTCTTAATCTTAGGTATTTTTGTTTGAGGCATGGTTCACATCAGGCAATGCTTCTTGTGAATAGCAAACTCCAAAAAATATATTTTTTAAAATTATTTTTATATAGGGCAAGGAAGCTCTAACCAACATCTCCAATCTAGTCTCATTGATTGGACTCCAGGTTAGCTGACTCCTGACTCCAATTAGCTTTTGGAGAAGCCTAGGGGTCACATACTTTTCCCAACCTACACTGAATCTTAAATTATGTTTTCAATTTAGACAAGAAAAATACAATGTGTGTGTGTGTGTGTGTGTGTGTGTGTGTGTTATTTGTTTTAAGCACACTGTTTGTCTATTGTTGTGACTTGTGCAGAAATCCAGGTAATTCCAAAGGGTTCACATACTTTTTCACGCCACTGTATTTCTTTCAACTTTTGAGCTAACGTATGCTTTCATGTCTTTGAATCTGCAAGGATTTGGGCACACAACTGATCATTATGAGTCCAGAGCTACAAATGAACGCCGATATCCAAGAGGAGGTGCATCACCGTATATCAAGCTCAGCAGTGCCCACAATGACATATTGAGGGAGGCCAAATGTTGGCTCACTTATGCTTTCATGATGCCCTCTGAGAACTTCACCATTCTCAACGGTTTCATACAGCACTTTGGTCAGAGGGAATTTGACAAGCTGCTTTCCCTTCAAACCAAGTGGAATGTTTCCATTAAGGAGTTCTTTAAAGATGGTCGTGCTGGTGTGATCATCCAGGGGTCTTCTAGAGGTGTCAGAGCTTCTGTGTTAGAGTTGGAAGCCATTTTCTGCAAAGTCCAAGAGGATTTTGCAAAAAAAGAGGAGAGTGACATGGGCCTGAAATCGTCCAACAATTTCTCAAGGACGCCTGTAGAGAACAACAGCTCAGACGATTTTTCCGGCCTTGAAATTGTCAGGGTCTGTGTTAACAAAATAAACTACAGATTTAACATTAATTTAACATTAAAGGTGCAATCTGTGATATTTACCGCACTGATCAAATATGGCTGAATCTTATGTTACAGGTTGAGAAGGTGGAGAATAGCACTCTGAAGCATCTCTTTGAGCTAAAGAAGAGACAGTTGCAGTCTGCCTCTTCACAACGAATGTACCAGCGCCTGCCAGCGCAATACTGTGACCTGGTCAGCCGAGTGGGCTTCCAGAGGGAGTTTGCACCACCTGACGGTAAGAGAAGCCACCTATAGTCTAGAAATTGAATTACATTTTCTAATCACAAGGCTTTTTGAGGCAAATGCCTGTAGCTACTTTGCAGCTAAAACATAATTCAACCTTATCACACAATGTTTTTGTTTCAATTGTGTGTTTTTTCTCTTACATTTTGTAATGTGTTACTCTCATCCACAGAGCAAAATCATGGAGAGGGGATCTACTTCAGTAGCAGCGTGCATGGGACAGAGAAGCTGTGGAGGGGCTTGGCTGATGAAGAGTACCTGTACTTTTTTGCAGCACAGGTGCTGACAGGGAAGTCTACTATTGGCACACCAGGTCTTATTGTGCCACCGGAGACCCCCGGTGGAGACCCCCTAACCCTGTATGACAGCGTGGAAGGGGGCGTAAACACGTGTCATTTTCAATGGTCACCAGGCCCTACCTGAATATCTGATCATCTGCACAAAAAAAACTTCAACCCATAAGTTCTAATAACGATGAAGTCCTATGAAATATAGAACTTAATTTCGTTCAGTGATTGTCTACTCCATAGTCTATGCAGGAAAACTGGATTTGATACACCAGTATAGAAAATTCTGACAATTGCATCACATGTATATTGTTTTTTGATTTGCCATGGTTTAGTTTAGTTTAATTATCTGCCTCCGTATTAGCACTACGGCTTCAGTTTACAGCCAACTAAATTTTATTGCCGTTTCAATGGGTATGTTATGAATTTAGCAGTGGGTTTGCATGTATACTGAACAAAAATATAAACGCAATAATTTCAAAGATTTACAGTTCATATAAGGAAATCAGTCAATTTAAATAAATAAATTAGGTCCGAATCATCTACAGATTTCACATGACTGGGAATACAGATATGCATCTGTCACAGATACCTTAAAGTATGGGGATGGATCAGAAAACCAGTCCGTATCGGCTGTGACCACCATCTGCCTCATGCAGCGCGACATATCTCCTTTGCATAGAGTTGATTGTGGAATGTTGTCCCACTCCTCTTCAATGACATGTTCCCCCACCCAACAGCTAGCAACCGCAAACTATGTGATACAGGTTGGAAAGTCGACACACTTTCTGTACGGATGAAGCCAATGCTTCCATGCAAAAGAGGTTTTGACATTTAAATCCAGTCAATTTATACACAGTGCATTCAGAAATTATTGACTTTTCAGAAACCCCTTGACTTTTTCCACATTTTGTTACATTACAGCCTTATTCTAAAATTGATTGAATTGTTTTTCTCATCAATCTACACACAATACCCCATAATGACCTGAAGTATAACATTTACATAAGTATTCAGACCCTTTACTTTGTTGAAGCACCTCCCTTTCTAGGGAGTTTTTCCTAGCCACCGTGCTTCTACACCTGCATTGCTTGCTGTTTGGGGTTTTAGGCTGGGTTTCTGTACAGCACTTTGAGATATCAGCTGATGTAAGAAGGGCTATATGAATACATTTGATTTGATTTATGGCAACAATTTACAGCCTCGAATCTTCTTGGGGATACGCTTCAAGCTTGGCCCAGTTGTATTTGGGGAGTTTCTCCCATTCTTCTCTGCAGATCATCAAGCTCTGTCAAGTTAGATAGGGAGCATCGCTGCACAGCTATTTTCCTGTCTCTCCAGAGATGTTTGATCTGGTTCAAGTCTGGGCTCTTGCTGGGCTACTCAAGGACATTCAGAAACTTATCCCGAATCCACTCCTGCGTTGTCTTGGCGTGTACTTAGTCGGAGGTCCTGAGAGCTCTGGAGCAGGTTTTCATCAAGGATCTCTCTCTCTCTACTTTGCTCCGTTCATCCTGACTAGTCTCCCAGTCCCTGCCGCTGAAGGACATCCCCACAGCATGATGCTGCCACCACCATGTTTGGTTCCAGGTTTCCTCCAGACGTGATGCTTGGCGTTCAGGCCAAAGAGTTCAATCTTGGCTTCATCAGACCAGAGAATCTTGTTTCTTATGGTCTGCGAGTCTCCAAGCTCCAAGCGGTCTGTCATGTGTCTTACTGAGGAGTGGCTTCCGTCTGGCCAGTCTACCATAAAGGCCTGATTGGTGGAGTGCTGCAAATATGGTTGTCCTTCTGGAAGGTTCTACCATCTCCACAGAGAAGCTCTGTCAGAGTGACTATCGGGTTGTTGGTAACCTCCCTGACCAAGGCCCTTCTCCCCCGATTGCTCGGTTTGGTTGGGCGGCCAGCTCTCGGAAGAGTCTTGGGGGTTCCAAACTTCTTCCATTTTAGAATGATGGAGGCCACTGTGATCTTGAAACGTCAATGCTGCAGAATTGTTTTGTGCCTCGACACAATCCTGTCTCTGAGCTTTACGGACAGTTCCTTCAACCTCATGGCTTGGTTTTTGCTCTGACCTACACTGTCAACTGTGGGACCTTTTTATATAGGCCTGTGAGTGTGCTTTTCCAAATCATGTCCAATAAATTGAATTTACCACAAGTGGACTCCGAGTTGTAGAAACATCTCAAGGATGAATCAATGGAAGTAACTGGATGCACCTGAGCTCAATTTTTTGTCTCATAGCAAAAGGTCTGAATACTTAGTCCCAGTCAAAAGTTTGGACACACCTACTCATTCATGGGCATTTCAATTAACAGGTGTGCCTTAAGTTTATTTATGGAATTTCCTTCCTTCCTTAATGCGTTTCAGATAATGTTGTGTTGTGACAAGGTAGCGGTGGTATACAGAAGACAGCCCTATTTGGTAAAAGACCAAGTCCATATAATGGCTTAGGAAGTGGGCACACCACCCACCGCTTCCGAGGATATTACTCGCTAATGTTCAGTCATCTGGATTCTCAGTTTATCGCACCAACAGGAATAAAGATCTTTCCAGGAAGAAGGGCAGGGGTGTATGTTTTCAAGATTTAATGACACTTGATGTAATTGTAATAACATACAGGAACTCAAGTCATTTTGTTCACCCAACCTAGAATACCTCACAATCAAATGCCGACCGTAATTCTCTTGGAGATAATATCTTCGGTTATAGTCACAGCCGTGTATATCCCCCCTCAAGCGTATACCACGACGGCCCTCAAGGAACTTCACTGGACTTTGTGCAAACTGGAAACCATATATCCTGAGGCTGCATTTATTGTAGCTGGGGATTTTAACAAAGCAAACTTGAGGAAAAGGCTACCAAAATACTATCAGCATATTGACTATAGTACTCGTGCAGAAAAAACACTACTATTGCTACTCCAACTTCCAGGATGCTTACAAGGCCCTCCCCCGCCCTCCTTTCGGCAAATCTGACCACGATTCCATTTTGATCCTCCCTTCCTATAGGCAGAAACTCCAACACAAAGTACCTGTGCTAAGGACTATTCAACACTGGTCTGACCAATCGGAATCTACTCTTCAAGATAGTTTTGATCACTCGGACTGGGATATGTTACGGGTAGTTTCCGAGAATAATATTGACATATACACTGAGACGGTTACTGATTTCATCAAGAAGTGTATCGGAGATGTTGTACCCACTGTGACTATTAACCTTCCCTAACCAGAAACCGTGGATAGATGGCAGCATTCGTGCAAAACTGAAAGTGCGAGCCACCACATTTAACTAGGTCAAGGTTACTGGGAATATGGCAGAAAACAAACGGAGTAGTCATTCCCTCCGCAAGGCAATCAAACAGGTAAAATGTCAGTATAGAGACAAAGTGGAGTCGCAATTCAACGGCTCAGACACGAGATGTACGTGGCAGGTTCTACAGACAATCACAGACTACAAAAGGAAAACCAGCCATGTCGTGGACACCGTCTTGCTTCCGGACAAGCCAGAGGACTGTGGGCTCTCCTCCTCCATGGCCGACTTGAGTAAGACATTTAAGCGTGTTAACCCTCGCAAGGCTGCCGGCCCAGACTGCATCCCTAGCCACATCCTCAGCATGCACAGACCGGCTGGCTGGTGTGTTTTACAGATATATTCAATCTCTCCCTATCCTAGTTTGTTGTCCCCACATGCTTCAAGATGGCCACCATTGTTCCTATACCCAAGAATGCAAAGGTAACTGAACGAAAAGACTATCGCCCCGTAGCACTCACTTCTGTCATCATGAAGTGCTTTGAGAGACTAGTCAAGGATCACATCACCTCTACCTTACCTGACACCCTAGATCCACTTCAATTTGCTTACCGTCCCAATAGGTCCACAGACGACGCAATCGCCATCACACTGCCCTATCCCACTTGGACAAGAGGAATACTTATGTAAGAATGCTGTTCATTGACTATATCTCAGCATTCAACACCATACAACCCTCTAAGCTCATCATTAACCTCGAGGCCCTGGGTCTAAATTGGGTCCTGGACTTTCTGACGGGTCGCCACCAGGTGGTGAAACATCATTTCCACTTTGCTGATCCTCAACATTGGGGCCCCACAACGGTGCATGCTCAGCCCCCTCCTGTACTTCCTGTTCACACATGACTGCGTGGCCATGCACGCCTCCAACTCAATAATCAAGTTTCAGATCACACAACAGTAATAGGCTTAATTACCAACAACAACGAGACAGCCTACAGGGAGGAGGTGAGGGCTCTAGGAGTGTGGTGTCTGGAAAACAACCGCTCACTCAAGTCAACAAAACAAAGGAGATGATTGTGGACTTCAGGAAACAGCAGTGTGCACCCCCCTATCCACATCGAAGGGACTGCAGTGGAGGTGGAAAGTTTTAAGTTCCTCTGCATACACATCACGGACAAACTGAAATGGTCCACCCACTGTGGTGGAAATTCTACCTTTAACCAATAATGAGGCAAAATCAACCAAGGTATTTACTTTTATTAAACGTATTATAATGAGGCTGGTCCCACCCACGCCGGTGAGATGAAGTGAGAGCTTCCTGTACACAGAGTATTGGATAACTTATATAGTCAAGCATTTATATAGTCAAGTGACCCTATGTATGTGTGTGGGGGGAGACAACTGGGTGAAAAGGTTGCCTCAGTCTGTCACAACTGAGTGAGGACAGTAGACGCCAGAATGACAGGAAGTCACTCCAGACATACTTCCTTGAATAATAGCTCAAGGGTTCCCCCAAGTTGGGCATGCCTTTGACTGTTGGTCCAGATGGTCGTACTTGGAACCACACACACACAACATGAATCTTTCGCCCAGAAACAGGCTCCAAACAGAACAATAGTTTCATCATTGGTGTGCAGGATATAACCTTTACTCTGTCTCCAGTTATCTTAAGAGGAACCAGTCAGTTGATTATCAGGTTCTTGGCTGAGTGCCCAGACATCATGGTGTCATTCTACACACACACACACAAACAGTTAGAACTCTTAATAATGTGCAAAGGTACATGAAAGTTCACATGTTCAAGAAGGCTTTTTTATTTTTTTTTATTGTTTACGTTGAAACGGCTCTCCTGTGAAGTCGTGACTTGCGACATAGGCCTAGTTTCCAGAATCGGGTTACATGTTTATTTTTAAATTTAATTGAACCTTTATTGAACTAAGCAAGTCAGTTAAGAACTAATTCTTATTTACAATGATGGCCTACTGGGGAACAGTGGTTTAACTGCCTTGTTCAGGGGCAGAACGACAGATTTATTGACCTTGTCAGATCAGGGATTCGATCCGGGTGACTGGCCCAAGCTTGTGTAACAAGCCATAATATCTTGTCAGTCCACTAGGGACTTTTGTCTCATGTATGTGTATTATGTGTTTATAATTAAATCAATTTGTGTACTGAATTAACAGAAAAGGCTGGGGTTCTTGCGGATTCAAGAAGTCTGCGACGTTCAGAATGAGACTGATATGAGGTAATGATTTAATAGATGACTTATCGATGTATATATCGATGAGTTAAATTTGGGTGATGGTAACTCTTAAACAACTTCTTCCATGATGCCCCAAATTCCTAATGAGTTAATTGTTACATGATTAATTTAATCTGGTAACAATTAAACAGTTAGTGATTCGATAAATAAGTCATAACATTGATGAAGGTCATGTCACAACATATTGGAGCCCCTGTGCGAGGAATGTAAAACAGAATTAGGCCTTACTGTTGTATTCAGTCTCTATAATTTGTGTAGCAGATTACGTTATACACCATTAGAGCCATAGCAAAATTTGTTGTTGGGGGTGTGTGTGTTCATTTGAGCAAAATACTATAGGTTGCCTCCGGTGTTGTTTATCTGACGAAGTCAGCGTGTAAGATGAATTACTGAATGTCTACGAGCCATGACATAGGGGTGGCCGATTTAGGTATTCTGGGAAATTGACTCGTTGGCCATAACGTAGGACTATTTCTGTCTCTCGCGTTTCATGAGTAGACTCGGGTCATTATTCATTTATAGAGCGATTTTACAGAAATTTTAGTAGATATATTCGCTTGATCGAAGTGCTGTCATCTCTCGCGTTTCAGTAGCTTGAGTAGGTCACTGTGTATTTATTTGTTACCGCGTTTTCCGGTAAAACATTGCTAGCGAAGGAAAAGCTGATGGGGTTTGAATGTGAGATGTCATTAGTAAACCCGTTCCCGTATTATAGCGGACCATGTTGTGCTTGGAAGTGAGATTCCTGTACAAGTAAGGCTAGCTGTGCATTAGATGCTAAGCTAACAAAGGGAGAGCAGCCATTTTTTCCCCCCATTGTTTAAAGTGGAATCCTGTTTTGATTTTAGCTTTCTGGGATCAATGACCCTTGGTTGTGAAGAATGCCAGTATAAAAATACACAAAATAGTGGGAAGAACGTGTTCTTACATCTGTTACAACGGGTTACACTTGATAATATCCAGCCACTCTCAACTGATTGGATATGATTGTCTCATTAAATTTAACAAGGAAGTTAAATGGCCAAACAAACCTTTTCAGGTTGATCATTTGGATAAGGTCCAAATTGATTTGTTCCAATCCATGAGACATTTTAAACTTTTCCACATTAACCTAGATACAGCAACACTTTCAGGTTAATTACAGTTGAATTCCCAGATTGTCTATACAGAGATTAATCAATTAAATTGCTTTTGCAAATTCCTTCACGTCCAACTCCCACATTACTGATCCAGTATTGATGGTTCATTAACGTCTGTACATAGATTAAAATCGTTTTTTCAGCTTCCAATGACTCAAAACCCAAGCTATCAAAGGGGGTGGTCTCCAGTCCCCCGCTAATTAGTGAACCCTCACCCATAAAATAATTGATCGTTGACCCCAGCAGTGATACAAATCCGGAAAAAAACAGAAATTGCGACAAACGCGCTCCAAAATCAAGCAACGGGCGCAGGCCTTAAGGTTCTCTCCAGTTTAGCCTCGGTCCAGTACCGCAGTGCACAGTAGAAGCATGAGCAAGAAACGGTTGATATAAAGGGACATGTGGAGAGAACCAGGAAACGAATGACAAAAGCAGAAGAGGAAAACATTCTGCTAATCGAGGAACTGCGTTTTGAAAACTGAACCATTAAATGACGATGAACAATCACAAACTCTTCAACAAAATAGTTTTCTACAGGAACAACTCGATTTAGCCAAAACTCAAGACGATGAAGTCCATGCCAAACTAGATAAATCTGACGAGTTATCTACAAACAGGAGAGCGCAACTTGATAACATTCATGCAGTTTTGATGAATGTTACTTAAAGCAATAATGTTCTAGTCCAAATGCTGCAGACCAAAGACGATCTGTCAATTAACACAATGACCAAGTTGGATGACAAAATCCACGGAACTCATTGAAGTCGCTGACCAATGGAATGATGAGAACTCAGGTGATGAAGATGGAAATATTGATTTCAAAGCAAGGGGAGGAAATCTCTGAATCTCTCATACAGCACTCAAGACCTCTACCTGCAAACCATGACCTGGTGGTTAGTGTTGGACTAGTAACCAAAAGGTTGCAAGATCGAATCCCTGAGCTAACAAGGTAAAAATATGTTGTTCTGCCCCTGAACAAGGCAGTTAACCCACTGTTCCTAGGCCATCGTTGAAAATAAGAATTAGTTCTTAACTGACTTGCCTAGTTAAATAAAGGTAAAATGAAATTTAAAAAATGCCAACTATGAGGCTGATCATAGCAAGTGCGACACTCACGTGTCTAAAATAAGTGCTCTACGCACCCAAGTATTCTCTGCTATGCAGCAGAATACTTAGGTACCATCTGGAGGAATTCCAGAACAGACACGTGCTACAACGTGACTACCCAACCAAGCAACCTAGCTCACAACCAGAGCCTGGTACACAAAGGAGTGAAGACGACAAAAGGTTTCAGAATTTGCCCCTCTCAAGTGTCCCTTAGTCTTCTCCTCTTGGCCTTTTTGGCCCACAATTCCCCACAGGATGAAGAGCCAACCCTCTTACTTGGCACGGAACGCCTTCACAAACTCATCAAAAACTTCTGCACCTTTGACCCCGTTCCAAGCCAAACGACACTGAGACGTTCTTAGCTGACATAGAGGATGCCTTGGATGGCTACCCGAACTCTATGTGCCCTGATAGGCTTTACCTGTTGAAGCGAACGTCGAATAGACTTGACAAGGTCCATTCGTCTACAATAGCAACTCGCAAACACGACAGCTCGCTGGCTAACACTGTCAAACAAGCTCGGAATGAACACCCACAAGTTTACTATCATAGGCTTCGTTCAGTTTACTTTGGCCTACTCACTGAAACAGGAATGTAAGAGCTATTACCATGTTTCTGTTGAACATCTATCCCAACTTCATTACCTACTTGGGCCCTACAGTCCACATTGGTTTGCCAATCTCAGAACTTAGAGAGATTGCGAGCACAGCTTTTAAGGCATCAAAAGTGCGCGACGCTAAGAACCCTGAGATCTTGGGTTTGAAGATTGAACAGGAGCACTCACTCCAGTTAGAGGGTGCGTTATCAGGTATTGGAGCATTGAGAGATGACACACAACAACGGTTTCTACCACGAAACGACGATACCAATCCCCACCGCTGTCGAAATGCCTGTAAAGTGCATAGCCAGCGAAGCGACTACCGCTACAATCGACCTGATCGCTACGTTCCTGCACCCAACCCACACAGTGTCAAGTCACAAGGCTAACAAAAGGTTCAATGACAATCAAAACGTAGACAGATGTTCTCTAGAAGTTATACTATGTGAAGTACTAATGCGAGAAAAAATTGAGAAAGGGGAAAAAGACAAGTCACTATGACCATGGCCGAATTGCTGGACAGGTCCACCAGAATTAACACACTTAGCAAGGATGTAAACAATCAAATTACTCCCACTCTCACTCGAGACCCTATCCAGGGCCTGCTCGATCAAGAAACAAGCCCACAGGCTTTGTCTACAGACTCTGATACAAATGTTGAGTAGAAAAAGGTAAAAAAACATCGTAATAGCCAATTCCACTCAAACCCTGATGAGTCGACCTGAGTCGATCTGCAAGCACTGAGGCTGTTTCAGGAAGAAAATCATCGATAAGCAGAGTGGACTGTTGCTTCCGATGATACGTTTTCCGCTTGAGGGGGACTGAAACCCCTTACAAAGACACTACCGGTGTCAGTCCCGCAACTGACCCGATGACTCCCATTGGTGAAACACTGTGCGATATCACAAAGATATCCTTGTGTCGGTTCGCAGGTACTGGAACGGTTGCCACACGAACGCTGTAATGACTGGCAGGCCACGACAGCCACGGAGTGTTTTGGAGCACAATCACCGGGATATTTGGTTGAAAGGTTACAGCCTAATAACATCTAATAACAACGTGGCTGCTGACAACTCGTACAAAGGGTCAAGCGACATTTTTGTTTGCCTCCGACACCTACACCAACTGCTGGTGGGGTGTTCCCGAGACACAAAGGGGGGAATACTAGCCCAGACCCATAAGGTGCCCTTCGAGGCTGGTGTGGGGGGAGGGGGTCGAGACTACGTGCAACACTATGAGGCCGCCCGAGCAGGAAACAAATCTAGTTGTATCTAGTTGTAAACTTCCCCACAAGAATAGAGAGGAGTGGACAAGCCCCTCGATGTGGATAACCTTAAAATACATCTGAGATATCACTGAGGTGTACCACACTGGTCGTAAAATAAGTCCAGTGGAATTTCCACCTCCAAAAACAAATAGTAACAGTGATCATTCCTTGCCATGTGTAGTCTCAACTACAATGTAACTAGTAAAATGCTCTAATCATGTGTTTCGGTAAGATAACATTTCAGAATGAATTGGTAGGATAGCTGGTCCCCTTGGGTACCACTACCAATGCCAGCAACAGTCAGTCCTGCCACAATCAGTAAGAAGGTTAGAGACCTAACAATTTTAATTGCCATTGATGACAGCGACAGAGGCGATAGTAGTCACTAAGATTGCAACATGTGGAAGGGAATCTCCAAAACACTCCTCTGATGGTTAACACACATGGCACTAATACATAGAACCCTCCATTCAGGAGGAAAGTTATTAGAAGTCATGAACCATGATCACACCGCGTACGACTGGTTCAGTGCTTATAGAGCACTTATTTTGTGAGGTTAGCTCCTCCATGGATGACATAGGTATGAAATAGACTCCTTCATACCTATAGCGACTAAAATGGGGTAGGACACATTGACTTGTAGTAAAACCACTACAGGTCCCCTTGGCATATGGCTTGAGGTCAACACCAATTTTTACTGACCTCCAGTCATTGACCTGGAAATTATCTGATGACGTCAGACTCATTCTGAACAGGTTGCAGCCTGCCAGGATACTTGGTTTTCTTTCCCTTGGTGTGTGTGCTTGTGTAAGCATAAATGCACATGTACAACAAAACATTTAATGAGGATTTACGCTAGGATCACTTAAGGGTCAGAGCAAAATAACAGCCTTGGTAAAGTTGAACATTTACCCTGAAGCCTTTGACTCTACAGCTACAGTACACCCCAGAGGTCCATAGGTCATCCCTGTAGACTGTCCGAAGCTAGTGCCTTGCAGCTGTTGATGTATCATGTAGTCATCAACTTAGGATAGTGCCCTAAGCTACACACCACTAAGTAGGAATGCCCTAGATATGACATTAGACACAATGCCATGGTAGGATCATTTAGCCAAGACTGTGGACGTATATAGAATACAGTCCAATTAGATGATTGCGGTGTGGTTACTATATTTTGTATATCTTTTGTTTGTGTTTTTATTCATTTTTGTTTCATTTTATTTGACACTTAGGTAGCCACAAACAAGTTCCCCATACAGTTACCAGTTAGTGCCACAACGTGGCTCATTTGGGGAAGAAATGTAATGATATACAGTGGGGCAAAAAAAGTATTTAGTCAGCCACCAATTGTGTAAGTTCTCCCACTTAAAAAGATGAGAGAGGCCTGTAATTTTCATCATAGGTACACTTCAACTATGACAGGCAAAATGAGAAAAAAAATCCAGAAAATCACGTTGTAGGATTTTTTATGAATTTATTTGCAAATTATGGTGGAAAATAAGTATTTGGTCAATAACAAAAGTTTATCTCAATACTTTGTTATATACCCTTTGTTGGCAATGACAGAGGTCAAACATTTTCTGTAAGTCTTCACAAGGTTTAGAGGGTCTCGCTGCACCAGTGGAGGCGGTGGTGTCACTTGTAAATGACGTTGAGGGTCTTGATGCACAGGTGGCGCCCACACTTGTGGATGACGTAAAGGGTCTAGCTGTAAAATTGCCACTCGTTGCCCAAGGCACATTAAATGGATCCAAAATGTTATGCAGCATTGATGCAATGATGCAGCCGGTGTGTTCAAAGCATTAGACCGCTGTGCCAATCGGGAGCTCTATTAAATTATCTGACCCCAATCTCAAATTCACTGCAGAAAGAAGTTGAGAAACAATAGTTTCTTGGATCTTACAATCCACAAAAAAAGGTTGGTTGTAAATGTGTCATTATGACTCTGATTCTGGCTGATTTTTGAAAGGTTTTCAGATGTCTTTTTTAGACGTCAATATGACCTACGAAGTCAGAATCTGACCTGAATAAGACGTCTTATTTCTAACGTCCTCATAACTCATATCCAACCGAATGAGTTTCTGACCTCCCAATATTATTATTGTAATGCTGTGCTCATGCATCTCACAGCAGCAATGTTCACTGAAAATCCATCTATATATACAGTGCCTTGCGAAAGTATTCGGCCCCCTTGAACTTTGCGACCTTTTGCCACATTTCAGGCTTTAAACATAAAGATATAAAACTGTATTTTTTTGTGAAGAATCAACAACAAGTGGGACACAATCATGAAGTGGAACGACATTTATTGGATATTTCAAACTTTTTTAACAAATCAAAAACTGAAAAATTGGGCGTGCAAAATTATTATTATACTAGTAAGCCAAGTGTTTACCTTGATTGAATGAACCTCCATGAATATGTGATACATTAACTGATAATTGATGACAAGATAAACAGATTATGCGCAACCCCAAACAACAATATAGGCGGTCTGGAACGCGGCCATTCTCAAATCAAGAATCATTGGTCCTCAGACCATGTGATCTACAGTAGACTTCCTAGGCGGGTGATTGAGTATTTTGTTGGATATTGATTCTTCTGAGTTTGAGGGGGCTGTGATTTAATCGCTTTGAGATCCATTTCACCTCAATCAAATAAGTTTTAGCTAAAGGACGACAAAAGACCATGGCTACACATGAATGAAAAGCGTCAGTTTACCATACGACTAAATGGTAATGTAATTTTAGCTACGCGAAATCGTACGTGTTTTCCCTTTTAACAGGTGTTTACCAAAGAGTGTGGTTAAGCTAGTTAGCTAACCAACGTTTTCATAATCTTTTGCGCTAGTTTACCTCTGCAGTCGAACTGTAATTTAGATAGAAAATGAGCTTACTTTTTTCCTAATGGTCGTTGTTAGTAAACAAACGGACAAAATGCTACTAACTAGAACTCAAGTAGTATAGCCAAATATTTTTTTTAGCGTTCGCCAACGAGGCTAATTGTTAGCTTTCTGGCGTTGAACGGGTGAATTGAATGCTCTTGCTGTCACGCATCTAAAATGTTGTTCTTCTCAGTTTTCTAGTTTATGTGCATGCACATTCGCTCAAAAAATACTGATGAGTGAATCTGCTTAACTTTCTCTAAAAACGAAATTCCTCTTATCTGCCCGCACTCCTGATCTTTAATTGAGGTCTGATGGCGAATCAGACTGATGTTTACAGACCTTTTAATAGTCGTGAATGGTGTAGGCCTAGAGCAGACAACTCCATATTATGCATGAGTCATGACAACTTATTTAGCATATCAATGTGTTACATTGTCTTAAGTTTCTATTCTGAAAGATTGCACCCATCTAAATAAATCCTTCTCTCTTTGGTCCCAGGCTCTCATGACTGTGTGGTCCTCTTGTATGAGTATGTTGGGAAGAAGACTGGACCTGCAGCATACGGAGGTTCCAGACGCCTACAGAGGGAGAGGCATTACCAAGGTTCGACTGTCTGACAATATGGAATGGAACCATGGCCCAATGCCAAAATAGACACTACACCCTCACTCCTATTATATCCCTACATCTTTATCTTTATATTTATCTGGGCCTTTCAGATAAGTGATGCTAGTCCAAAGGTCCCAGTATTAGTAGTTAGGCATTTGAGCCCATGGCCTTGTCCAGAAACAACCCCTAATGTTACCCATCATTTTCAATATCACAACAATTATGCAGGAGGACCTTCTTGCAATCTGGAGCTGCTCAGCTCATGCTGTGTATGGAGATAAGTATTTTGGACATCTTTAACCCAGTAAGAGATAGTAAATAGTTTCCTAAGCTGGCAGCCGATAAACTGATTTTATTGGACAGTTTGGACTCTTTCCCATCTAGTTCTCTTTATAAACAGCTGCCTGGCAATATGAACGTTGCTTGTAATTCTGGAAATCCAAACATTGGCCTGTTTATTCAGTGCTTTGCCAGATGAGCTCAGCTCAGAGCGCTGGTGGGTAATATCAAGGGAGCAGTTATGGTAGAGATAAGAGGAAGAAGGAAATTAGAACATGTTTTGTTTTAAGATCAGTGTAGACCGGAATGTTACCGTTTTCAAATCTTTATATCAAATAAAATGTAATAAAGCAAGTGTCTCACTTCATCTGCAGTCCCTGGTTACTGCATGTATTAAAATAAAACCAGTGACAAAGACAATTACTTTGTAAACTCAAGCTACAAAACAATTCCTACATTAAATGGCAATGTTCTGTTGTTTGCAGGTGCCATAGATTTTGAGGTGGAAGAGGATCTGAAGGCTCACCTGACCTGCTGGTACATCTAGAAATAAGTCAGAGAATCCCCAACCTCAATACCTGGAGCACACCCACCCAATGTGACCCCATGACAGAGAGGAGCGGAGAGAGACTGAGGTAGAAAGCATGGGCTCATGCTTTTGGTTTGGAGGGCTTTGTGCTCTGTTTGTTTTGGGGGGGGGGGGTGTTAAGGGAAAGGGCAACTATACTAGACCTATCCCTACGGACATAAAGACTTCCTGTTGGAGAGCAGTGGTAGAGGAACTGTCCGAGTGCCATTGTCATTACCTGTCCATGGGCATGGACGTTTGTGTGTGTGTGTGTGTGTGTGTGTGTGTGTAAAAACAAAGGAATGTTGCAGAGTCTTTCTGCCCCCAAGGCTGTCTTCTCCATCACGCTTCGGCAGTATTGCTTTCACCTATCCTGTCTTGGCTGGTCCTTGAAGAGGAGTGAACAATGTCCTCTCGTCAAAACCGGAAAGACATAACAGCTGTTCATCAGGACCTTGATTAGCTTTTTAGAACCTTCATTGACAGTTGGGGTGATCTTCTGTCTGTAAAAGCACTAATTCAGGGCTGTTCTACTACAGTTCAAAACTTGACATTTTGTCTATACAGTTTACAAGCATGGCTTAAAAAAAGCAGAAAACAAAATTCCAATATCAAGTGACAGGTTTTACCCTTTGTATTTTTTATTTGCTGAGTATCTTAAACTGCAGTAGGGATTCTCTCTGGCTTTGACCTAGGTGAGATATACTATTTGCTTGGTGACTGAATGCATACTGGTCAGGTAGGCAGTCAAACTGATGACAGTCTTCAGAGGTTGGCTCTGTAGGTCTGTCTGATAGAGATGGGTATAAAGTCTGCAGACTGATATTATTTTCGATGTCTATCTATGTCTCTTATTTTAAACTGGCTAATAAATTGAAATGTTTCCTAGTATACTTCACCTCTGCAGAATACCAAGGTGCACTTAATACCAAGGTGCATTTAATAAGGTGCACCTTTAAAATGTAATATATTGGAGAGGGAGGCAGGCTAAAGAATTGTCACCTTGGTTTACACTTCCCAGTGTAGAGTTCTACACCATGTGCGATTTAAACCAGAGATCAACTCACTAGAGAAGCTTGGATAGGACAGGACACAATATGGGTGAGTATTCCAACCTGAGGCAGTGTGACAGTCAGTTGCATTGAAGCTTAGTTTTATTTTAACTAGGTAAGTCCGTTATGAACAAATTCTTATTTACAATGACGGTCTACCGGGGAACAGTGCCTTGTTCAGGGGGCAGAACGACAGATTTTTACCTTGTCAGCTCGGGGATTCGATCCAGCAAACTTTCGGTTACTTGGCCAACGCTCTAACCACTAGGCTACTTGAGTGTAGCCCGTAAGGGAAATACCCAGTGGAATAATTTACCTGCTGCGCTACCTGGCTATAGAATGGTTTGTCCTAGTCGAGTCCCATAGTGTTGTCCTTGCTTGCGATTGGTCATCTCCCAACTGTTACACAAGACATGAACATGATTTGTGTATGCCGCATTTACCGCATTTGTGTTGAACACATTTTGCATTACAGTTTACGTCAAAAGGTACTAGTGTAGTAAATTAAACTGACCTCTACATTTACATGGTGTAAATAATGAGTGGTACATCCCTACATGCGTTAAATTAATTATGGAAAATGTAGTACATGAAGTCGTCCTCGCAGTGTATTGGAAGTATTGCATACACTACATATCCTAGCTTGCACTGCGTCGACAGCAGTCGTTTGTTGGTTCTCCAAGATGGCGTCGTTGGGAAGGAGGCGCGGTGTCCAAGTCAACAGGGAGAGGTCAGTTATACTCAACCATTGCCATAATCACGACTATTTGTGTCCAATGTCTATTTTATGATACCCCACACATTCACTATTCCAACATGTGGCTTTTAAAAGCAAAATGCATCTGTCACTTTCCGGAATTCCTTCCTCCATAACTGCTCATGTGATGTTTTGATTATCATGTTTGCTAGCCTGTTCATCAAAGCTTCAAAATCAAGTTCTGGATAGGTTAGCCACCCAACTAAAATAGTGTGAAAACATGCCGTAACGTTACAAAGTAGATATACAACAGATATATTTGATATGCGCTAGTATAACACAACGTTTACTCACCGCTTGCAATTTACGTATTAGCTAGTTTTCAGAGCAGCAAGCTTCCAAACAGCGGTGGAGCTAATCAATGTAACGTTATGCAAAGCTGCGTCCGTATACAGCACAACAACTAATATAGGTGTTACTGGAATTGTTGAAACAGTTGTGAATGATCAACATGTTCGCTAACCCCGAGTTTTGTCTACGTTAGCTAGCTAACAGTAGTTAGCTACTTGATGGGTGCGTTCGTAATTCGCTCTGGCGTGTCTGACTTAGTGTGCTCAGCCAGGGTGAATTTACGAACGCAGGCTTATTTAGCTAACCGTGTGAACCTTGTTAGAAGCTAGTTAGCACTCTTGCGCGGGGCATAATGTTTGCAAAGTGGAGGATTCGAGTTTTACACGTGAGTTATTTCTATTTGATATTGCTGCATTTGTTTTCTCCCGCATATTGTTTATTGCCCATAGCTACGTTAGCATTAATACCATAGCTTATTACTAATAGGCAACTTGACAGTGACTGATGCCTACTTAGTCAACTCTAAGAATTTTAAACGCGAGAACATACCCTACTTACCCTTTGATTCAACAGCTCTTATTTATGTCAAACATGCACAGGCAACACATGTCAAAGTAACACAAGTGTCTTGTTTTTACCATACATTGTGCTGAAAAAAGTTGTGCAGTAATCTGATATCAAGGTCATGGACTAAGTCAATTTAAAGAAAGTAGTTGTTCCCCTTATTTCTTCACAAGTGGTATTCATCTTTTATCTTTATTTCACCTTTATTTAACCAGGTAGGCTAGTTGAGAACAAGTTATCATTTGCAACTGCGACCTGGCCAAGATAAAGCAAAGCAGTTGGACACATACAACAACAGAGTTACACATGGAATAAACAAACATAAAATCAATGATACAGTAGAAAACGTCTATATACAGCATGTGCAAATGAGGTAGGATAAGGGAGGCAAAGGCAATAAATAGATCTCTACATCATCATTAAAAAAAATGGTGCAACCACTTGCCTTAGGCCCCGAAGCTGCACTATTGCTATGAAGCTTGGAAAATAATGATCTTTTCCATCTACTTACTATTTATAATCTCCTCTTTCTGTGCACAGGGGAGTGATGGCGGCAACGGACTGCTACATCGTTCACGAGATCTACAACGGGGAGAATGCGCAGGACCAGTTTGAGTACGAGCTGGAGCAGGCACTGGAGGCACAGTACAAGTACATTGTGATCGAGCCCACGCGCATTGGCGACGAGACGGCCCGCTGGATCGCCGTGGGTAACTGCCTGCACAAGATGGCCGTGCTGTCAGGTACCGCCTGCCTCCTGACGCCGCTCTCGCTACCGCCCGAGTACTCGCGCTACGTAGCACTGCCCGCTGGTGCCCTCAGCGTGGCATGCTCCACCCTCTATGGAATCTCCTGGCAGTTCGATCCCTGCTGCAAGTACCAGGTGGAGTACAACAGCCAAAAACTCTCGCGGCTGCCCCTGCACACACTCACCTCCTCCACGCCAGTGGTGCTGGTGCGCAGGGACGACATCCACAGAAAGAGACTCCACAACACGATAGCGCTGGCCGCCCTGGCCTACTGCGCCAAGAAGATCTACGAACTCTACGCGGTATGAGCACACTCTGAAGAGGTTTTTAAAAAAAAAATATATATATATATATATATATATATAATAAACGGGAAAAGAGAATCCGCCAAGTGGAAGCCATGCGCACAGTCGAGGGTTTGCCTCTAACCCCCCCACCCCACTTGAGTGGGTGCTTCATTTTGAGCTGTTTGATGGATATAGTTAAATCTAGAAGGAATTATTTTTACCTTCTAATTTTCTTTACTTGTAAGTGACATCACCAGTGCACTTATCCATATGGAACCCTTGTGCCTCTTCCCCGTCCCTGTACCCCTCAATACACTAAGTTAGTGCACAAGGGTAGCTAAGTAAAAATAAATAGACTGAATCGTGTTGCAGTTGAAATGGACAGACTTAAGTATTACCAACATTTGTCTATTCCTTGTAGTTTTACTGTATCCCTTTCTTGCTGATCAGTACGTCACCCTTTCATTAAACATTAGGATATTTCAAATTCTCCTTTCTGTATTTCTTTTTTCATTAAACAAATTCTACACCATTTCTTGAATCACAAAGGCAATAACACTACCTTTGTTTTCAGATTTTTGTCTTTCTAGGTGTACTCACTCTTTGGAACAAAGTCAAGATCTTTAAACATACTTGTTTGGTCATCCCTCACCAGTCAAAGTTGTTAAGGACAAGACAGACCAACACGAGCGCAGCAGGTCCTTTTGCCTTTATTCATTTCTTAACTATTCTACATGTTGAATCGCCACCATTGTGTTGTTCTGTCTTGTCCTTTACACACATGCAGTCATGGGTAAAAATCCTGTCCAATTGGAGCTCTTTGTGGGGACTTGCTGTGAGTGTATGAGTGGGTTGTGTATGTAAGGGACATATACACTACCATTCAAAAGTTTGAAATGTCCTAGTTTTGCCTCCCGGGTGGCGCTGTACTGCAGCGCCAGCTGTGCCATCAGAGACTCTGGGTTCGCGCCCAGGCTCTGTCGTAACCGGCCGCGACCGGGAGGTCCGTGGGGCGACGCACAATTAGCCTAGCTTCGTGGGGCTTGGTCGGTAGGGATGTCCTTGTCTCATCGCGCACCAACGACTCCTGTGGTGGGCCGGGCGCAGTGCGCGCTAACCAAGGTTGCCAGGTGCACAGTGTTTCCTCCGACACATTGGTGCGGCTGGCTTCCGGGTTGGATGCGCGCTGTGTTAAGAAGCAGTGCGGCTTGGTTGGGTTGTGTATCGGAGGACACATGACTTTAAACCTTCGTCTCTCCCGAGCCCGTATGGGAGTTGTAGTGATGAGACAAGATAGTAGCTACTAAAACAATTGGATACCACGAAATTGGGAGGGGGGTAAAGGTCCTAGTTTTGAAAGAAAACCAAAACAATTTTGTCCTTTAAAATAACACCAAATTGATCAGAAATACAGTGTAGATAATTGTTAATGTTGTAAATTACTATTGTAGCTGTAAACTGCAGATTTTTTTTCTGGAATATCTACATAGGTGTACAGAGGCCCATTATCAGCAACCATCACTCCTGTGTTCCGATGGCATGTTACGTTAACCTTGAATTAGCTATCATTTTAAAAGGCTAATTGATCATTACAAAATCCTTTTGTCATTATGTTAGCACAGCTGAAAACTGTTCTGATTAAAGAAGCAATAAAACTGTCCTTTGGAGCATCAGCATTTGTGGGTTTGATTACAGGCTCAAAATGTCCAGAAATGAAGGCTATTCCATGTGAGAAATTGCCAAGAAACTGATCTTGTACAACGCTGTGAACCTTCACAGAACAGTGCAAATTTTCTCTAACCAGAATAGAAAGAGGAGGCCCCAGTGCACAACTGAGCAAGAGGACAAGTACATTAGTGTCTAGTTTGAGAAACGGATGCCTCACAAGTCCTCAACTGGCAGCTTCATTAAATAGTACCCGCAAAACACCAGTCTCAACGTCAACAGGTGACTCCGGGATGCTGGCCTTCTAGGCAGAGTTCCTCTGTACAGTGTCTGTTCTTTTGCCCATCTTAATCTTTTCATTTTATTGGCCAGTCTGAGATATGGCCTTTAAATAAAATTTAAAAAACTCTGCCTAGGCCCGCTTCACTGTTGACATTGAGACTGGTGTTTACAGGTACTATTTAATGAAGCTGCCATTTGAGGATGCTCGGTGTATATGGATCTGATTCCCAAATGGTGCCAGTAGTCTTGTGTTTTTTAATCTTAAAATCAGGTTGTTTGCTATGTTGTCCGGTCCTCTGGCAGTCTCTATGGGGGTGCCACAGGGTTAAATTCTCGGGCCAACTCTTTTCTCTGTATATATCAATGATGTTGCTCTTGCTGCGGGCGATTCCCTGATCCACCTCTACGCAGACGACACCATTCTGTATACTTCCGGCCCGTCCTTGGACACTGCTATCTAACCTCCAAACGAGCTTCAATGCCATACAACACTCCTGCCGTGGCACTAGTAAACACTAGTAAAACCAAATGCATGCTTTTCAACTGTTCGCTGCCTGCACCCGCACGCCCAACTAGCATCACCACCCTGGATGGTTCCGACCTAGAATATGTGGACATCTATAAGTACCTAGATGTCTGGCTAGACTGTAAACTCTCCTTCCAGACTCATATCAAACATCAAACCAAATGCATGCTTTTCAACCGTTCGCTGCCTGCACCCGCACGCCTGACCAGCATCACCACCCTGGATGGTTCCGACCTTGAATATGTGGACATCTATAAGTACCTAGGTGTCTGGCTAGACTCTAAACTCTCCTTCCAGACCCATATCAAACATCTCCAATCGAAAATCAAATCAAGAGTCTGCTTTCTATTCCGCAACAAAGCCTCCTTCACTCACGCCGCCAAACTTACCCTAGTAAAACTGACTATCCTACCGATCCTCGACTTCGGCGACGTCATCTACAAAATTGCTTCCAACACTCTACTCAGCAAACTGGATGCAGTTTATCACAGTGCCATCCGTTTTGTCACTAAAGCACCTTATACCACCCACCACTGCGACTTGTATGCTCTAGTCGGCTGGCCCTCGCTACATATTCGTCGCCAGACCCACTGGCTCCAGGTCATCTACAAGTCCATGCTAGGTAAAGCTCCGCCTTATCTCAGTTCACTGGTTACGATGGCAACACCCATCCGTAGCACGCGCTCCAGCAGGTGTATCTCACTGATCATCCCTAAAGCCAACACCTCATTTGGCCGCCTTTCGTTCCAGTTCTCTGCTGCCTGTGACTGGAACGAATTGCAAAAATCGCTGAAGTTGGAGACTTTTATCTCCCTCACCAACTTCAAACATCTGCTATCTGAGCAGCTAACCGATCGCTGCAGCTGTACATAGTCTATCGGTAAATAGCCCACCCAATTTTACCTACCTCATCCCCATACTGTTTTTATTTATTTACTTTTCTGCTCTTTTGCACATCAATATCTCTACCTGTACATGACCATCTGATCATTTATCACGCCAGTGGTAATCTGCAAAATTGTAACTATTCGCCTACCTCCTCATGCCTTTTGCACACAATGTATATAGACTATTTTTTTTCTACTGTGTTATTGACTTGTTAATTGTTTACTCCGTGTGTAACTCTGTTGTCTGTTCACACTGCTATGCTTTATCTTGGCCAGGTCGCAGTTGCAAATGAGAACTTGTTCTCAACTAGCCTACCTGGTTAAATAAAGGTGAAAAAAAAAGTGAAATAGAAAACTTACATGTGGTATTTTACATTAACAGCAACGCGACTTGGCCGGGTTACAAGAAAACAAATGTCATGTCTCACTAGTAAATTAATAAGCTGTTGTAGGCCTTTGGAAATTTCAGTGAGAGCAATATTAATGTGTTGATTTACTTTTTGGAATATTATTTGAAATTGTCAGGTTTTGCAGCTTGATGAGGGCCTGATTGTCATTCTTTGCAACACTTGAAATTGTTTGCAAGTGTTGATTATGACTGCATTGGAAATGTAACCAGCCAACCAAGTATTTGGCTATCATCGGTACAGGGCAACATACCCCGCTTGCCTGTTTCATGTTTCGGCTTTGCAAAATATTATACAAACTAAACAATGTCCATCCATGAACAACCTTCAAAGTCTTTGTTGGGCCTGCAGTTAAAATACTTACAAAATGTACAATGTTTTTTTTCTAGTAATTGTGCTAGATTAATACATCCAGCTTTGGATTATCTTGATATGAATTTGAGAGTCGACATCAGTTGAGAATCGTGTGATACCAGAGAAGAGAGCGGCCCAAGTCGGTGGAAAATCTGTCTCCCTCTGGTAGATGGTGTATTTTTGTTGTTTCGCAGACCAAGCAAGGAGTTTTTGTATGGAGTGTCGAATTTGGTCAACAGAAAAATGAATGGCTTATTTGATCAAATATAAGTTTCGTAATGCTTAAGTTGTTACGAGTGAACTGATATAAGTAGTAAACGTGACTTCCCGGCAGCATAGATATAAAAATAAAAAAATTCCCCTCGAGTTGCGGTCTCTGCCTGGCCAGTTCCCCTCTCTCCACTGGGATTCTCTGCATCTGACCCTATTACGGAGGCTGAGTCACTGGCTTGCTCGTGCTTTCCCATGCCATCCTTAGAAGGGGTGCATCACAACAGTTATATCCTGCCTGGTTGGCCTTGTACGGGGTTAACTTCAGACTGGGCCACAGTGTTCCCCGACCCCTTGTCTCAGTCTCCAGTATCTATGCTGCAATATTCTATGTGACGGGGGGCTAGAGTCAGTCTGTCTTATCTGGTGTCCAGTGTGGACTTAAGTATAATATTCCCCCCCCGAAGATCTGAGCCCTGGGACCATGCTTCAGGACTACCTGGCCTGGTGACTCCTGGCTGTCCCCATCCCCAGTCCACCTGGTTGTGCTGTTGATCCAGTTTTTGCTGTTCTGTCTATTGAACCCTGACCTGTTCACCAGACGTGCTACCTTGTCCCGGACCGGCTGTTTCGACTCTCTCATTCTCCCATGCCCTGGCTTGTTCGCTCTACCTCTGAATGCTCGGTTATGAAAGGCCAACTGACATTTACTCCTGAGGTGCTGACCTGTTGCACCCTCTGTAACCACTGTGATTATTATTTGACCATGCTGGTCATCTAGGAACATCTGAACATCTTGAAGAAAAATCTGGGCTTAATGGCCATGTACTCTTATAAACTCCAACCGGCACAGCCAGAAGAGGACTGGCCACACCTCAGAGCCTGGTTCCTCTCTAGGTTTCTTCCTAGATTTCATCCTTTCTAGGGAGTTTTTCCTAGGCACCGTGCTTCTACTTCTGCCTTGCTTGCTCTTTGGGATTTAGGCTGGTTTTCTGTATAAGCGCTTGGTAACAACTACTGATAATATAAAAAGTGTTTAATAGTATTTTTTGGGCCTTTGTTGATGGGAGTCATCCTTTTCCTCATCTCCTTTGAGAATATTGGCCAGTTCCCTCAAGTTGGTCATGCCTCCATCTGTAGCGGCCTTGGGAGAGGGTGACAGTGTAGGATGTTAATGTGCTATGGTGCCAGGTTTGATACAGAGAGACCTCACTGAAAACAATATGTATGTTAGTGGAGGATGGGAGCACGTCATAGACGGACCTTAACAGGAAGTGGATTCTGGCAGGCTCCATCCTTCACAGCTCACCCTAAGAAAGACTCCTCTCTGTTGTCTCCTACCTTGTCCAAGCCCCCTGTGCACCCAACCCTACTGCTTTAGCCCTTCTCTGTTCCTCCACCATTTTTCTGATTTCCTAGTGCACCAGGTGCCTCCTTTCGGTGATGTTGGCTTTGGCCCAGCATGTGGTTTGTGCTGTTCCAAGGCCCTGTCTTGGCAGATGTTCCGCACTATGTCTACTCTCAGACTGGTTGAAGGCATTGGTGGCAGACCATTTCCTTCCTGTCTTACCTCAATCATTGCACCTTGTAACAGTGGGGCAAAAAAGTATTTAGTCAGCCACCAATTGTGCAAGTTCTCGCACTTAAAAAGATGAGAGGCCTGTAATTGTCTTCATAGGTACACTTCAACTATGACAGACAAAATGAGAAAAAAAATTCCAGAAAATCCCATTGTAGGATTTTTTAATGAATTTATTTGCAAATTATGGTGGAAAATAAGTATTTGGTCAATAACAAAAGTTTCTCAATACTTTGTTATATACCCTTTGTTGGCAATGACAGAGGACAAACGTTTTTTGTAAGTCTTCACAAGGTTTTCCACACACTGTTGCTGGTATTTTGGCCCATTCCTCCATTCCTTCCTCCTCTAGAGCAGTGATGTTTTGGGGCTGTTGCTGGGCAACACAGACTTTCAACTCCCTCCAAAGATTTTCTATGGGGTTGAGATCTGGAGACTGGCTAGGCCACTCCAGGACCTTGAAATGCTTCTTACGAAGCCACTCCTTTGTTGCCCGGGCGGTGTGTTTGGGATCATTGTCATGCTGAAAGACCCAGCCACGTTTCATCTTCAATGCCCTTGCTGATGGAAGGTTTTCACTCCAAATCTCACGATACATGGCCCCATTCATTCTTTCCTTTACACGGATCAGTCGTCCTGGTCGCTTTGCAGAAAAACAGCCCCAAAGCATGTTTCCACCCCCATGCTTCACAGTAGGTATGGTGTTCTTTGGCTGCAACTCAGCATTCTTTGTCGTCCAAACACGACGAGTTGAGTTTTTACCAAAAAGTTATATTTTGGTTTCATCTGACCATGACATTCTCCCAATCTTCTTCTGGATCATCCAAATGCTCTCTAGAAAACTTCAGACAGGCCTGGACATGTACTGGCTTAAGCAGGGGGACACGTCTGGCACTGCAGGATTTGAGTCCCTGGCGGCGTAGTGTGTTACTGATGGTAGGCTTTGTTACTTTGGTCCCAGCACATCACCAGCTTTGCCTTTGCTACTTTGAAGTTTTATGCCAGTGATGAGATTGGTAGTTGTAGCTTTGCTTGAGAAGTTGGGAGCATGCCAAGCTATTACATTTTTTTAATTGAACCTTTATTTAACTAGCCAAGTCAGTTAACTTCTTTGGGATATGGGGCGGTATTTTGACGTCCAGATGAAAAGCCTGCCCAAAGTCAACTGCCTGCTACTCAGGCTCAGAAGCTAGGATATGCAAATAATTGGTAGTTTTGGATAGAAAACACTCTAAAGTTTATAAAAACCGTTAAAATAATGTCTGTGAGTATAACAGAACTTATTTGACAGGCGAAACCGAGGACAAACCATCCAGGAATTTCTTTTGAGTTCACTGTTTTCAATTTGGATTTCTATGGGAATCTAGATTTCTGAGGCATCTGGTTGCAGTTCCTATGGCTTCCACTAGATGTCAACAGTCTTTAGAAATTGGTTTATGTTTTTCTTTTGAGTAATGAAGAAGTAGCCTCTTCCTTTCTGAGTGTCGAGTCTAGTGTACCGTTTCGTTTGGGGAGCGCGACCTGAAGCTCTCTCCACATTCATTTTATACGCTATTGAACGCAGTATATTCAGTCTTAAATTTGATCGATTATTTACGTTTTAAAATACCTAAAGTTGGATTAGGAAAGTTGTTTGCAATGTTTGGACCAAGTTTACAGGTAACTTATTAGATAATTTGTAGTCATTTTGGGCGATTTGGAACCGGTGTTTTTCTGAATCAAACGCGCCAAATAAATTTACATTTTGGGGAAATAACGACAGAATTTATCGAACAAAAGGACCATTTGTGATGTTTATGGGACATTTTGGAGTGCCAACAGAAGAAGATCTTCAAAGTTAAGGCATGAATTATATCGTTATTTCTGAGTTTTGTGTCATGCCTGGCGGGTTGAAATATGATTGTCATGTGTTTGTATGATGGAGTGCTGTCCTCAGATAATCACATGTTTTGTTTTCGCCGTAAAGCCTTTTTAAAATCTGACACAGTGGCTGGATTAACAAGAAGCTAAACTGTATTTTGGTATATTGCACTTGTGATTTTATGAAAGTTAAATATTTCTAATAATTTAATTTGAATTTGCCGCTCTGCCATTTCACCAGATGTTGTCAAATCGATCCCGCTAACGGGATTTGATCCATAAGAAGAACAAATTTTTATTTACAATGATGGCCTACCCCAGCCAAACCCTGATGACGCTGGGCCAATTGTGTGCCGCACTACGGGACTTCCAATCACGGCCGGATGTGATGCAGCCTGGATTCGAACCAGTGACTGCAGTGACGCCTCTTACACTGAGAAGTAGTGCTTTAGCGCTGCACCACTGGGGAGCCCTTCCTGGGTGTCGTTTGCAGCTCTCTCTAGTGCTGTTGATAAGGTGAACTCGTACAGGGTTAACGGACAGGTTATTCGGGGGAGAACAGAGTGCTGGTACATCCAGGCTTTGAATTTACCAGGGAGCGAGTCCTGTCTTGTGGAGGCTTTCTTTCAGCTGGCTCTGTAGGACCTTGATGTTATGGCTGTCCTTTGGGGTCTCAGCGTACCACTTTTCCAGGAACTTGATAGGGTTATTGATGTATGATGGAATTACCTTTTTCTGAATTGTCATGGTGAACCTGTCGGTAACCATGCCTTTTCTTATTACCAGGCTTCTTGTTTTGCGAGGTTTGAATGTCATCCTGGCCATCCCTGCAGTTTCCTCCAGAGCTGACGGGACCCATCGTGCCTGCATGTGGGTGGTGGTAGTGATGGTGTGGTCATCAATAAACCATTTTCTGTGGTTGTTGGATTCTTCCCGGGCCTCATGACTTTGTCAGTAGATTTGATGATCAGGTTAATTCCGATCAAAAAAAAATATCACTGAGATGGTACATCCTGTGACTATTCCCCTTTCCAGGGCTTGCCATGATGTGGTGATGTTGGCTGAGAACCTGAGCTTGATGTTGCTGTAGTAGCTGCTTTTGGGTGTTATCGTGAATGTGATAAAGCTTCAGGTCTTCGAAGATGAGGGAGAGAGGTCACTGCCGTTGATCTTGGCCTCCCCTTTCAAATGGCTGATGGCGCTAGTGTGATCAATACATCCATGGAATTCTGGTATGTCTCCCTTCTGGACAGATGAGTCAGTGTAGTTGTTTCTCATTTAGATGGTGAGTCTTGCAAGGATGGAGAAGATTATCCTCCCACGTTGAGTAGGGATATGGTGTGGAACTGGTTGATGTTGGAAGAGTTATTTCCTTCTGCCCTCTGCCAGCATGTTGGTATCTCTCCCTTCCTCCAAACCGTTCTGATCAGCTTCCATAGCCAGCATAGGAGTTTAGGGCACATTTTGTAGAACTTGTATGGAAATCCATTTGGACCAGGTGCCGATCTTGCTCTGGCCTTTTTCACCAGCTCTACGACTTCCCTCCATGTTCGCATTCAGGTTGGTCGATTGGTGAAATTCTCAGGCATTGCCCAAATGGCTCATTCCTTCCCTGGTCGGAGTACCTCTCCACCTTAGTTGCCTGAAGGTTGCCAGATCTCTCCGCTTCCAGTGTAAATGAAATGAAGTGGAAGGGGTTGGCTCTCTGCTTTGCTGTCTGTCTCCTTGTTCTTACCCTTTCCGCATTCTGGAGTGACATCAGGTTACTCTGTGTCCTGCAGTTCCTGTAGAGCTTTGCGTTGTGTGGCACCTGCCTCCCTGAAGCGCTTGATGAGTGACTGCAGTTCTTTGCGAAGCCTAAAAGCCTACATTTTCTGTCTGTTGGGTTGATTGTTGCTCTCTTCATTGTCAAATCTTTCACTGTTCACCACGGGCACAAGCTTGGACAGGGAAGTGAGTGTCTTTTCCCCACCAGTGTTGTTTCTAGGTTGTTGTCCAGGTCGTCATCCAGCTGTTTCCAGGCTGCGTTGTTGTTGTGGCCACTTGACATTCCTTGCTCTGGGTTCCACATCCTCTGGAGTCTCTGACTTTCACCTCCTTTGAAGGCGTGGCAGCCTCAAGTCGTTCAGATGCGGAGAGGTCTTCAACACTATGGTGCTGGCTAGAAACCTCCTAAGTCTCACCAGATAGCAAGTCTGTGCGCTGCTGCTTTGTTGGCTCAGGTAGGCACTTTGCC